>NC_053160.1:162773805-162843805 GCF_016835505.1 Polypterus senegalus
TATAAAGATCTCTAAGCAAGTTAATTCCAAATTTTTCCAGATATTAAAACTGCATATGTTTGTGAGGGTTGAAAGAGGTGGTTCTTTTGCAGGGGTGCCACAGAAAGAAGCTTCTCCGTCTTAAAATGCTTTCTACATTGGTTCCAGATTCTAAGTGAGTGGAGCACAATTGGGTTATTAGTGTATTGCCGATAGCGTGTGTTTATTGGAGCACAAAGCAAGGAATACAAAGAAGTACTGCAGGATTTTACTTCTATTGCGGTCCATGCCTGTGTATGTTCTTCTATTTGTGTCCAGGTTCTTATCGACTGTATATTTGCCGCCCAGTAATAAAACTGGAAGTTAGGTAGAGCCATGCCGCCTTCTGCCTTTTGTCTTTGTAGGGTCGCTCTTTTGATGCGTGGATGTTTAGAATTCCAAATAAATGAGGTTATTGTTGAATCTAATTGCTTAAAGAACGATTTATTAATGTATATTGGTATGTTTTGAAATAAAAAGGAGCTTAGGAAGAATATTCATCTTAACAGTGTTAATTCTTCCAGCTAGTGTGAGATGAAGGGTTGACCATCTATGCAAGTCTTGTTTAATTTTTTCCATACAGGCACGAAATTTTGTTGATAAAGAGCTTTATGTTTACTTGTGATGTTTACCCGAGGTATTTAAACTGTTCTGCAATGATAAAAGGAAGGGTGTCTAATCTAATATTATATGCTTGCGAATTCACGGAAAGAGTACACTTTTATTCAGATTAATTCTGAGACCAGAGAGCTTTTGAAATTCTGTGAGTGCTGCTAAGACTGCAGGCACAGAATTTTCTGGATCCGATATATACAGTACCATGTCATCTGCATATAATGAGATTTTCTGTTCCAGTCCTTCTCTGCTAATCCCCTTTATCTGATCAGTATTTCGACAATGTATTGCCAGTGGTTCAATGGCAATTGCAAACAGCAGTGGTGACAAAGGGCATCCTTGTCTTGTGCCGCGTTCTAGTTTAAAGTAGTCTGAGCAAATGTTATTGATGCAAACTGAAGCTTCTGGGTTAGTATACAGTAATTTAATCCATGCACAAATGTTGGGCCAAACCCAAACTTCTCCAAAATAGTAAAAGGTATTTCCATTCAATCATGTCGAATGCTTTTCTGCATCCAATGATAATAATATTTCTGGGGTGTTTGATTTAGTTGGTGAGTATATTACATTAAACAGGCGTCGAAGATTTGAAGATAAGTGTCGGCCCCTAATAAATCCAGTTTGGTCTTGTGATATTATTGAGGGAGCACTTTCTCCATCCTTCTAGCTATGATTTTAGAGAGTATTTTAACGTCGTTATTCAGAAGTGAAATTGGTCTGTATGATGCACATTGTAATAAGTCCTTATTTTGTTTTGGAAAGACAGTGATTAGTGCTTGGCGAAAGGTTTGTGGAAGAGATTGGTTATCTCTGGCTTCTGTAAATGTTGCTAATAGGAGGGAGCTAGCTGAGCGGAGAATTTCTTGTAAAACTCTGCAGGGTAGCCATCAGGGCCTGCTGCTTTTCCACCTTGGAGTGACTTTATAGCATCCAGTAATTCTGATAATGACAGAGGTTTATCGAGCTCCTCCACACTAATAGCGTCAATTTGTGGTATCTGTAATTTATCCAGAAATGCATTAGATTGTATATTGTCTTCTTTAAACTCAGTAGTATATAGGGATTTATAGTAGTCTCTAAAAGTGCACATTATATTTTTGTGTTCGATGATTTTATCTCCATTAGTGTTAGTAATTACGAGATTGCGTTGCTACTCTTGCTTGTGAATTTGTTGCGCTAAAAGCTTATTAGCTTTCTCTCCATGTTCATAATAATGATGTCTGGATTTGTAAATTAGTTGTTCGGTTTCTTTAGTTGTCAAGAGGTTTAATTCTGAATGTAGAGCCTGCCTCCTCTTATGTAGAGTCTCGCTTGGTAGTCTGGCATGTTCTTCATCTATTTTAGTAATTTCGCTTTTTATCTCTGCTACTTTCTTCGCTTGAGAAGAAAATCTGTCCAAAAGATATGAGATAATCTGTCCTCTTAAGAAGGCCTTAAGAGTTTCCCAGAGTATTCCTGCAGAGATCTCAGGGGATGTATTTGTCTCTAGAAAGAATTCAATTTGTTTGGATATAAATTCAGTACAATTCTCGTCAGCTAATAGAAGCGGATTGAGGCGCCATCTGCGGGGTGAGTGTATGGGGCTTAGTAATTTCAGCTCCAAGATCATGGAGCATGGTCTGAAATAACAATAGCATCGTATTTACAAGATTTAATCTTAGGCAAGAAGTTATTATCTATAAAGAAGTAATCAATCCTTGAGTAGCAATGATGTACTGGTGAGTAGAAAGAATATGTTCTTGAATTTGGGTTTAAAAACCTCCAGGGATCTGATAAGTTGTGATCAGTTATAAACTTTGTAATTATCTTTGCGGTGTTAGTTGCCGTTCCCCCTGTGGAGGAAGTCTTATCTAAAAGTGGATTTAGAACACAATTAAAGTCCCCAGCCATTATAAGTTTATGAGTGTTCAGATTGGGAATGGATGCAAATAAATTTTGTATAAATTCCTTATCATCAACATTAGGTGCATAAACATTTATCAAAATCATTTTACAGTTAGATAAGTCTCCCATGACCATCACATATCTCCCTTCAGGATCCAATACTACATCTGATGCTACAAATGGTACTGTTCTATGTATGAGAATTCCCACCCCTCTAGTTTTCTTTGTAAAACTAGAATGGAACATTTGGCCAGTCCAGTCTTTTGCAGCGGAACTGATCCTTACTTAGTAAGTGGGTTTCCTGTAAAAATACTATTTTAGCATTTAGACCTGTTAGGTGAGAAAGTACTTTCTTTCTCTTTAATTCGTGATTCAGGCCTTTAACATTCCAGCTTACGAAGTTAACTGTCCCATCATGGAGACACTGATTCTGAGTTTTGGTGTCATATTATAGTCTTAACTGGAAGTGAAATAGTTTAGGTCTTAATTTCCTATTCCCCCAAGAGTTGTTGCCATGCAGCTTATTATTACGTTGATAGTTATAATTATAAAGATTGAGATGATAGATTAGATATAGATCAAGCCTGCTCTCTTTCTCTTCCCCCCTTAACCCCCACCCTCCCTTTTTGCCTCCCCAGGTGAGGCTAAAACCCACTTCATGCAGTCCCAGTCCTCTGACATACCCAGAGACAGAGCACGTCCAAAGCACATCAAGCCCCCATGCAGTGGCGCTTTAAGGTTAAAAGATAGAGATATCTGTTACCAATATAGTCTTTAAAAGAGGAAAAAAAAAAAAAAAAAAGAATTTTGCACTTAATATATATATATATATATATATATATATATACATATATATATATATATATACATACATATACATACATATACATATAATCTTCATCAATTTTAGTGCATTAAGATGATATCCCCAGATAATAAACCCAGGTGATGGTGTTAAAGATGTGTCCAAAACAAGCATAACAAGTCTTAATGCAGTAATAGCAATAACAGCAAACCAAGGGTATGATATTGAACAGTCTCATTTAGGGTACACATGAAATAATTAGAAAAGAAAAAAGAGGAGGAAAACGTAATTAAGCACAATAAAACACAAACATTTAGCGCCCTAGTAATACTAAGTAATGATAAGTAATAAGTAAGTAATAATAATATAAGAATATGAGAATATATGCTGATAAAAAACCGTATTTTAAAACAAATAGATCAGACAGTAGATTATTAATCCTAGCTTTATCATTTACCGCCATGACTCACAATTATGTATCAGAATAGTCCGGGATCAGCTTTCTTAACTCATTTTCTGCCTCCTCCTTGCTAGCGAAAACATAGAAATGACCCTGCCATTCCACTTTCAGTTTTGCGGATACAGGAGGCCGTATTTGACATTGGCTTGCCGTGCAGCTGTTTAATATTATAGAAGGCGGCGTTTGATAGCTGTTGCTGGAGAGAAGTCAGGGAAGACGAATGTGGCAATCTTCATATATAATATCTTCCTTTTTTTTCCTGAGGAGTTCCATCACCTCTAACTTAAATGATAATCGTTCAAAACGGACTATAAAAGATCTTGGTCGGGGTCTGGCGGTGTTTGATCAGCGTGCGCGTAAGCGCTGCTATCTCAGATTCTGCTTTAAAGTCGCCCCGATTATTTTAGAAAAAGTTCAGTTCGAATTTCACGGGTTTAAACTTTCTCGATTCTCCGGCAAGCCTTCAATTCTGACATTATCCCTTCTATTCCCATCTTCTAAAGCAGCCAGTCTGTCTCCAAGTTTTTCTCCGAGTTTTTTACATTCCGAACTGACATTTACTGCTCTTTCCTCGGCACTGGCAGCTAGATGTTCGGCTATTTCGATCCGATTCGTGAATGTCTCACTAAGATGCTCCAATCGATCAGCAAGCGTGCTCAGTTTAGCGAGTTTTTCTCAATGCGCTCTTCAATTTTACCCAGCACCTGTCGAAGTTCAAGTTGTACCTCTTGGCGCAGCCTTTCATTTGCCTGTTGGATTTCCTGTCGCAGCATTCATTGCCTGTTATTTCCTGTTTTATTCCTGTTTCAGTCTCTCATGTGCCTTTGCCGTTGCTTTCTCATTAGCCTTCTCGCTTTTCTTTATATCTTGCCTGAGCTCAGCGAGCAACACTTTCAGTTCAGATAGCTCAAATGTGCCTTCTTGTACCGTAGATGAAGCAGCAGACTCTGCTGAAGCCGGTGTCCCTGCTGCTCCAGTCCCGCGTAATTGCGTAACTGAAGCCGCGGACCTCCCGGCCTTTTCCAGTTTCAGGTAATCCTCTCCAATCGGCGAGCTATCCACATCTGCACTCACGATCGCACCTTCGCTCCCCTTTTCTCTCTCAGCTGGCGACGATGTAGCGGACCGTGGTCCCGAGGAGTCTGTATTTTCGCCCATCTGATCCAGGTCTGTCTCTGAGAGGCCGTATCTCGAACTAGGGCTTGCTGATCGCAGCTTGGATGTAGCTTTAGTCTTCGATTCTTTCGGACCCCTTCTTGTTGGCCATGTTTATATGTGTTTACATATACTGTAGCGGTCCCTCTCGGGTTGAATAAATACAGGATATCTCAGAATAATAAGCAAATAATATGAAAAATAGCACCACTGCTAGCGGAGCTCCACTTCAGACGTCCATCTCTCGCATCGGACGAGACCAATGAGATAATACATATTTTTTAATCTGCTATTCAAGATAATTCTTTGGGCCACAACATTTGAGATACCACAAATTCTCAACTCGGGAATACTGTTTTATGACATCCTGAATAATTAATGACATGTGGCATGGTGACAAAGAAGGCTATGTAACCACCACACAGCATTTAAACCCTAGTTCATTTATTGCCTGGAGTGCCTTCTGTACGGAGTTTCAATGTTAATGCAGATTTCCAATAGGAATGCATTTTTTCCCCACCCTCCAAAGTCAGAGGTTAATTAAGCAGAGCAAAGTGGCCAAATATATGTAGTTAACAGTGTACTTTGTAAATGGGCATACTCTTTCAAAGGCCATTTCTTGCCACCTTGCACTCAATAGTGCCAACATGCACTCAAGATACCTGCCTTTCACATTGTCTATGTACACACAGGCCTCTGATTTATTAGTCATGTGACTACAATGAATGGAGAAATGCATTTATATCTTTGTTGCGAATATACTTTTAGTTTGACCTTTACTAATCTGTTGTATTTAAAGCCTGCTTTCAGGAATGATATTGACATTCCATCTTATGTTGAAATAAATAACGATTTTGAAACTTTCCACTTTACAGTTAAGAGTGGCATGCAAACGTTTGGGCACCCTTCCTTAAAATGTCCATTACTGTGAATAGTTAAGTGAGCAGAAGATGATCTGATCACCATAAGGCATAAAGTTAAAGTTGACACATTTTTTTAAATTTTAAGCAAGAATACACTTTTATTTCCATTATACCATGGTACAAAATACCAAAAAAATGAAAAGGGCCTGAAGCAAATGTTTGGGCACCCAATATGGTCAGTAAATAGTAACACCCCTTTTAGCAAGTATCACAGCTTGTAAACGCTTTTTGTAGTCTACAAGTTCTTACTTGGGGTATTTTTGCCCATTCATCCTTGCAAAAGGCTTCTAATTCTGCAAGTTTCTTGGACTGTCTTGCATAAACTGCACTTTCAAGACCTATCCACAGATTTTCAATGATGTTTATGTTGGGGGACTGTGAGGGCCATGGCAAAACCGTCAGCTTGCACCTCTGGAGGTATTCCACTGCAGATTTTGAGGTGTGTTTCGGATCACTATCTTGTTGCAGGACCCATCCTCTTTTTACCTTCAACTTTTTACGGATGGTATGATGTTTGCTTCCAGAATTTGCTGATATTTATTTAAATCCATTCTTCCCTCTACCAATGACATGTTTCCTGTGCCACTGGCTGCAACACAAATCCAAAGCATGATGGATGCTTAATACTTGGAGAGGTGATCTTTTCCTGGAATCCGTCAACCATTTTTCACCAAATATACCTTTGCACATTATATCCAAAAAGTTCTATTAGACTTCATCAGTCCACAGGTCTCGATTTCAGAATGCTTCAGGCTTGTTTAGATGTTCATTTACAAACTTCAGGCATTTTGTAGCCAGGACACAGGAAAGGTTTTCTTCTGCAGACTGTACAGTGAAGGTCCTATTTCTTCAGGTGACACTGCACAGTAGAACACTGCACCACCACTCCAGATCTGCTAAATCTTTCTGAAGTTCTTTCACAGTCATACGGGAGTTTTTATTTGCCTTTTAAGAAACCCAATGGAAAGTTATTTCAGAAACTTTTCTTGATCTTCCAGACCTTAACTTGATCTACACCGTTTCTATTATCTACCATTTATTAACAACATTACAAACTGAGGAAAATGCTACCTGAACATGCTTTGCTATCTTCTTGTAGCCTTCTCCTGCTTTGTGTGCATCAATTATTTTATTTTTCGGAGTGCTTGGCAGTTGCATAGAAGAGCCCATAGCTGATGACTGCTGGGACAAGATCTGATGAGTAAGGGAATTTAAACAGCTTTACACTTTGCATCACCTGGGGATTTCCAAACGATGATTTTAACTACGTCATAGCCCCTAATGAGCTAATGAAGGTCTGGGATCTTGTTAAGCATTACCCGAGACCTTAAATATCTTGGGGTGCCCATACCTTTGCATGGTTTTGTATAAAACAAAAGCAATACACTAATTTTTCATAAAATGCTGAAAGGAAATGCGTCATCTTTACTTTTATACTTTTGGGTGATCAGTTCATCTTCTGTTCACTTAAATATTCATAGTAACAGATAATTTAAGCAAGGTTGCCCAAACGTTTTCATGCCATTGTATTATCTTGCCAATCGAGCTTTATTACAAGCTAAGCTCTGCAGTTTGTGCTATGGTGTCTTTACAATTGCAGATAACTGAAATTGTACACACCATAAAAAAACAAATTACATTGTTATCATTATTGCCTTTAATGGTGAGTTGTCATTGATACATTTGCCTTCAAAATGCTTTGCCCACTTTTCTTTCTGTCACTACCCTCTCCATGCCCTACCTAAGTGAATAAAACTGCACGATTTCCAAAAGTATTTATTTTTTTCAGAGCCAAGATGAACATCTTAATGTGAACAGCATAAGCACATTTCTGTGTGATACTGAAAGAACATCATCTCTGGCAATTGAATATGCTACACTAGGATTCCCAGCACATGGTACTAAGGCGATAATTATAACTCTAAAATTGTAACTCTAAAAACCCAGAAAAACAACAAATGGCCGAAAATGTTTCTTTATACTATGTAATGCTGACAATAGTCATGAAAAACACATCACAATAAACCATTCTGAACAGCCTAACATTAGTTGAATTTGTATGGATAGCTTTTGATTAGCTTGGGTTCTGTAAGCAATTGTGGATGCCAGGTATTACAGTACATAGGTATGATATATGAAAAACTTATGAAATTGATCATTGTTCCCTGTAATATTTTATTTCTGAAAAGCAAAAAATTTACAATGGCATGCTACTCAAACCAACAAGTAATAATAACATTACAAATACAACCATTGTTTTCTCTATATTGATTTCGAAATTAAACAACAATAGAAATGCAAAGGAAGAAAAAAAGATTACTTTCAATCTCCACCGAACAGAAAAAGGAGACATGAACAAAACAAAAAAATGTTTTAAATACAATGGAACATTTAGAAACTTAAGACACTCAATCACAGGCCTACCTTTCATATTCTAAATTATTATTAATGAATTCTTGCCCCATTTGTAAGCAGTTCTGGACATATTCTATAAGAGTGCATTTCATTTTTTCAAATTTGAAATAATATAGAATGTTGCTTAACCACCGAGTGTAATTTAGCGTCACTCCCACTATATAAATAGGAAGAAATACTGAGTGATGCCTCACTGTGCCAAGTGAAGAATAAATCTGAAGTTAGTCAATTTCTGTTTTAGATGTCACAAAAAAACCAAAAAAAAAAATACACAACGTACTTAATTGCCATTTTTAAAATGTTACATTTTAGAATTTTGCTAACTTGTGGGCTTTATTCTCATTTACACATGGTTCTTTTCACACTGATCGGTTTTGATCAAATTTAAAAAGTAACACAGAATTTTCTTCTAATTTTAATATTAATTGTTCAATGATTATTGACTATTTTGAAATGTATGTATGATGCACACTTGATCACTACTGTGTATTTTGTTAGGAAAGGTTATTAATAAATTCACTAATTTTACAAATAAGCTTTTTTTCTCCTAAAGTATTTGTTTCTTTCAAGTCTGCACATATATTAGCAAAATTAAACTATGCAATAAACAAAGAAGATCACCCCTAAAAGAAAGACTCATTATCAATGTATCTACATACCATATGACAAACACATTAAATTTAGAAAAGCAACCCATTTTGTTGTGATCAGCAAGAAGAAGGGATGTGTTAGCTGAATCCAATTATAAGCGAAGGACTTAGGTGAAGAAGAGTAATACAATTACATGGGAATTACAGGGGCCAATTCATAGTTAAGAAGATATCAGACTATGACAATTTATGTTTACTTAATGTGAACTTTTACATTCCAATCTGTAAAATTAACCAATTTCATCTTTAAAAAGGAACAATGTTAATTTCTGTGCATGCATGACTTAGTAATAGAACTATTCCCTGGAAGAAGAAAATGCTTTAATAAACAGACCAGACATATTTGTCTGGGTGCACACTGCTGAGCATCTGTAAATGGCAAGGCTTCCATGCATGGCATTAAACTCCCTTCACTGACCTTTCTGACAAGGCATACAAGTTCCACAGTTTGGAAACACAGAAACTCGACCAGCAAAGTACAAAAAGGCTATTAGACAGCAGGCTCTTTGCAAGTATTTTGGCTGTGCTCTCTCTAAGCACAGGTGAAGATGGCAATGTAGGACAATCTGCCACATTCATTAAAACCAGCAGCACGGCAAGCTTCCAACATTGTGCTTAGAGATTATTAAGAACCACTTGACAATCTATGACCTTATACAGTTTTGGGTTCTAAAAAGGTGATCACCGTCAGTTCTTTGTCACCAAATTTTCAAACATATTCCAAACAACTGGCTACTTTAATACAATTTTTAGAAAGAATTAATGCAAAAACACATGAAGGCAATCTTTCACTTTTGTTAAATGTATAATAGTGTTACGAAGGCTTGAAAATATGGAGGGTGCAGAATAATAGCAACCTTGGTTTTCTTACCCTGTTGTGTTCTATAGTTTGACAGCCTTGATTAGTAAGTGATTCGTTAATGTATCTCCCCTTTAATGGCTGTTGTCTGAATGCCACATGTATATTATCTGCTGCATAGTGCAGGGATAGGATGGCAACTCGGCTCTTCCCTTTGGTATCTTACTCTACCATAGGCCTCACAGCTCCAGGTATTAAAACTAACAATCTGCTTTGAACAAGAACTGGAATGCTCTTCACAAAGTGACTACACTTATTAAAATGATGATGGATATAGTTTTGGTATATATAAACTAAGAGTAATTTACCTAATTCTACATCTAACAAGGGTATTGTTACTCAAGACAAAGTGACACCTCTCTTTTATTTGCTACAGAGACTAAGGCACTGCTCCAAGGTACTGGAATAATTTGCTAAAGAACCAGTCTTTGATCATGATCTGAAACCAGCATCACTGTTAAAACCTTTTTCAAAACAAAAACAGCCTGCTCTGGAAGCAGTCACTTAAGTCTTATTTGGGTTTTCATTACTCTTGCACAATTGTTATGCAACTATCAGAATCAGCAGGTTTGATTTCATTCTTAACAGGAAGCACCCAATTAGATTACATCACACTGCCATTTGGCAACCCACAAAGGTCATTTACTGGAAACAATGTTTACATTATCCTTAACGGCATTGCAATGAAAGTCAGTTCACAAACAAACTCCACCTATTCTAGTCTGCCTTCTCAGCTACTGATCTTCAAAAAAAAGAATTGCTTCCCCTGCACACTTGATAAGACACTAATAACCAAAGACCACTTAAAACCCAGACAAGAAACAATTTGATATAAAACAAATGTGATATTTAAATATCTTACTTTATAAGCAAAAAACATGCAAAGTGTTCTAGTAATCTATCATAGTAATCAAAGTAACAAAATGAAAATATTTTATTGTTAGGAGTGTTTCAATAATTGCACAGTCTTCATAGTGACACAATATAATGTTACCAAGTACTCAAACTTGGTAAAATGGGCCTTGTGTAAAAAGTAAAATGTAATTAAAACTGTGCACTTTAAATCAATGCAAATCTTCAAAAGAAAGTCAGTTAATATTAAGACAAAAGAAATGTGTTCCATTAGTAGCAATAACTGACTACTAATTAAGTAAGGCCTAAATAGAAAACGTAAAGCCACTGAGGCCCTCCAAGATCTGAGTTTGATACCTTTGATTTAAACTATTTTTTGCCGAGTCAGAAACCAACTTAATATTGTAGCCCAATGCACATGATTTACCCTCCACTTTAAATGCAATATATGTGTCATTTCAATAAAAATATATTTAATGGGATCCATATTTAAGGAGATAAACAAATTTAAGACAAAAACCAAGAAAAGGTAGCAAGTAAAATGTATCTGTTTTTTGACTGTAAGGGTGACAGGCTACAAGACAGTGTACAGTGGTTAGTGCGATAGCCTTACAAGTCTAGATAACTGGGTTTAAAATATAGTCATGTCAGTGTCTCTGCATGTTCTTCCTATATTCAGAATGTTTCTTTATTTTCTCCTTTTTTAAACTATCATCCCAAAGTTGGGCACGCTAGGTCAATTATGTGATTATAAACTGGATAACTGCATATGTGTGGCAGTCTTTGTAGGTGTGTATGCCCTATAATGGACTGGCTAAAGCTTTGCTCTTAATGCTACCAGCTCTTTACTTGAAAGTCTCCACCTCACCATGATCCTACAGCTAAAGGGCAGAAAATGAATGGATGCCTGCAAGTAGTGACATTTTAAATATAGGTTTTCACATTATGTTGTGCAACACCACCACCAAATTACATAAAAGTGCTGTATCCATGAGATACCCAACGTATAAAAAGTACACAAGGAAGCAATAAAGCTAAAATTGAATAATTATTTTTTTTACTCCTGCAAAAGCAAAATAAAAAGTGTACAATTACAAATGCACCAAGAAAAAACTCCACAAAAAGAAAAAAATGCTGTAAATTTTCATTACTCTGAACCTCTGCCAAAGACCACTGATGGTGTTACTAAAGGTTGGCACATACTTCAATGCAGAACAAATGCTGGTTTGCATTATTTTCTGTCCTTTGTATTACACAATATTTAACAAGAGATGACAAAGTGCTTCAAAACCTTAATAAATACTATTATCATGTAAAAAACGCAGGTCTTCAAAATGTACTTTTTTTGTCCAAAGGTTTACAATGGTGTAGCACAGTGACAAAATCCTGGTAGTGCAATCTAGTTCATGGCTATGCCAGTTGTACTGATTCCTTCTTAATCTGAATCACCATTCACTGCATGGTGGCAATTAAATCGTCGTAAATCACAGACCCTGCTGGGGTCATTAATCTCAGCCTTAAAATCAAAATGTGACTCATCTTAATATTGAATAAAAACAAAAGATCCTTAGAAAAACTTCACTTATAGGACAAAAGTTAAATTCCTCTATATTCTCTCATTGGTAGAATGAATTAAACCTAAATATATCAACCATGAGAAGTAAATGAAACTATTATGTAAGAGATGAGGGGGTCAAAATGACAACAGTTGAGAATATATCATAAATTTTAGATAAAACATAGCTAATACTAATTGTGCTGGGCATGTATGAAAGACTAAACTCATACTGACTATGCCACTGCATCTTCCAAAAAATACAGTGAGGGAAATAAGTATTTGATCCCCTGCTGAATTTGTAAGTTTGCTCACTTAAAGAAATTAACAGTCTCTATTTTGTATGGTAATTACATTTTAATGGAGAGAGACAGAATATCAACCAAAAATCCAGAAAAAAACAATTACATAAAAGTTATAAATTGATCTGCATATCATTGAGAGAAGTATTTGATTCCTTACATCACAGCCAGAATTCTGGCTCCCACAGATTGGCTCTGTGCCCATGTGGCACACAGATTACAATCAATCAGTCAATGAATTACAGATACACCTCAACTAGTTATATGTATAAAGCACACCTGTCCACAGAATCAATTTCTTCCATTCCAAGCTCTTCCAAGCTCTCCACCGCCATGGGCAAGACCAGAGAGCTGTCAAATGATGTTAGGGACAAGATTATAGACCTGCATAAGGTTGGAATGGGCTACAAGACCATCAGCAAGAAGTCTGGTGAGAAGGTGACAACTGTTGGTGCGATTATTTGGCAATGTAAGAAATATAAACTGACCATCAATTGCCTTCGGCCTGGATCTGCATGTAAGATCTTGCCTCATGGGGTAATGATATTCATGAGAAAGGTGAGGGATCAGCCCAAAACTACACATGAGGAGCTTGTTAATGATCGAAAGGCACTACATTTGCCAAGAACACCATTGGTAACACACTATGCCGTAATGGACTGACATCTTGCAGTGCCCACAAGGTCCCCTTGCTCAAGAAGGCACATGTACAGGCCCGGATGTTCACCGGCAAACTTAAGACGGGCCTGTACTGCCTTCAGATCATTAACAAGCTAAACAGGCTAAAGCAAATTCACTTATTAAAAGTGAAAATGCATAGTTCTCTTCTCATCATCATGAAAGCCTGGAGTAAGAAAGCTTAGAAAATGAAGAAATATAAAAAAAAAAATAATAAAAAGTGAAGTTAACCTAAATGCCAACACAGCATAAACTAATATATGGTTATATTTAGGTTAACATGGAAACAAGACAGCCTTATGTGCTTATTAAGATACATAAGAGTGACCAGCTCAGTCATGAGACTGCTAAAAAGTCACAATTCCCAAAAGCTATTAGCTCCAACTCCCCAGCATTTTCAGTTTCTGTGGCATAGGCTGGTTACCAACTTACCACAATCTTTTTTTTTTTTTTACTAAATAGCCTTTAATATTTACAGAAGATTGGTAGATAATTATATTGTTGGCCTAAAAAAAAAAAAAGCTATCAGTACTGTTAAAGACTGAAGTCCTCATGATACTTTCCTCTCTCCTCAATTCTGATAAACAATGCAGAAGCCATTAGCATTGGAACCATTCCATTCAGGGCCAGGAACTATCTATAGGTCAAAAGGTTATTCAACAGCCGCTCACACTGACAACCTAATGAATGTTTACTGTATATACAATGTTTACTATATTATTTTGCATTAAATTTATGAAGCTTTATTAATTTTCTTGTTTTGTCTGTTGGTAATGATGTACAACTGTCAGCAAAAGTCTGTGGGAGACATGCAAGTAAGAATTTCACCATACCATATAAACATGTCAATAAACTTGAACTAGATTTTAAACTTCAAGCTGTTTTCTGATATTTTCTTCCAAACCTGTCATCTCAACTAGTTGGTTATCTGAGCACTGAAGGTTCATCCAAAAAGATGGAATATTATTAAATGAGAAAGATCCCAGCTTAATTAGAAATATCACTGTGCAACAACAGTAGAGGACTTACAGCAATGTCATAGAAAAAAAGGAAGGAGGTTGTTTGGAATTAAAAAACAAAAAAGTTAGTAAAAACAAATGCTTTAATGCATCTATGTAAGCAAAGGATCCTGAGGAAGTAGTAAGATTTTTAGAGTTAAGATTGTGCAAAGACAAACAGGCAAAATAGTGCAAATTAAAACAGAAAGAGGTACTAGTCACATGTAGGTCATGCAATTAACCAAAATGCTATGCTCATTGCTGTCTATACCAATAACATGTCAAAATACTGTAAACTACGGTAGTAGCAATGTTAAATTTTAAGCATAGAATCAGAAAGAATGAATTGGTTAAGACTGAAGTGTTACTAAAGCGGCCGCTATACAATATCCAGCCCCATGGTTTAAATGTTTTGACTGGATTAAACTTAAATTAAACATAAAATACAAATAGCCTTCCTGGAATTCAAGCAGAATGAAAGAATCCTCAAATGAAGAGTAGCAATTAAAACTAATAGTAAATGGACCTTTATCAAACTTGGTTGAAACTGTGAGGGCAGCCTATACACAATAACTTGAAAATTAATGCAATTGTGTACACAAGGAAAATAAAACAGCTGTTTCAGTAGTAGAATCCCTTGTAATTTATTTCAATAATGTTTTTAGCAGCTTTACATCATCATTTTAAAAGGTTTCTGGCAAGCTTTAATTTTTCTGTGGGATTAGTTCAATTAAACAATCTGTTCAGTATAAAACACACAATAACAAACATCTCCAGAACATACATGAACCAGGGACCTCTCTGTTTCATTCTCAAGTTATAAAACAGAATTACCACTTGCTTTGAAAGATTAACAAACATCAGAGCAGTAATGCCAGAAGATGATGAAAAAAATATAGTGGCTACACCATATGCTGTTCTACTGGCAACTAACCAAAGGCTCAGCTTCTAATTAAAAAGAATATTGTGCAAGATGATATTGTGCAAGACATTCTCAGAGCTCCAACTGTTTATTGACAACCCTACTGTGCTGGTAACAGTTTTTTTTAAAAAAGTAAAGAAGTAAACTACAAAATAATGTATGTGTGCTTGTTAGACTGCTGCTGAAAAGGTCAAAAATCACCTTTTATTTAACACGTGATTTTAAAACAAAACTAGTGAATATGCTCACTTTCTTTACTCCAATGCAGAACAGTAATTTGTTATTTTCTAGCAGCATGTCTGATCCAAAGTATACCTGAAATATATGGAACAAGTCAGTATCTCAACTGGTACAGACTTACTGTGCAGATTTCTCAAATACATTCAGAAATACAGATTCTCAAACTAGTTACACCAGGGCTAAATAAAGAACTAGGCAAACTAGAGAGCTAATAAATTGTTAAATATGGAGGGAGGGAAAAGACAAATGTATTGTGATATGAAGCTATATACAGCAGAATGTAGATTATCCAACCTAATTGGAACCAGAGTTGTCGCAGTTAATGAAATAGTTTGTATAACCAAACAAAGTTTAAATGGAAGTATAATGAGGCCTACAGTTAAATTATTGTATGCAAAGTTATTTCTCATGGGAGCTGTGTAAGATCAGATAGCATTGTTTGGCCAGGCTATGCAATCACCCGTAGGGAACAATATTCCTTGCTTTTCACACCAAAAAATAATTTTTGTGAGTCTTGCATTCTGCAATTGTGAAATTACATGCAAAACAAACGTTTGGAGCAACTTTAGAAGCATTATGTGAAGTAAAGGTTTGCTGTTTCATTAGCTATACTGCATATGTCTTCAAATAAATTTGGAACAAAATGTAGTAAGCAGCAGAAGTAATACTTTAGTATAATGGGGAGGGGGGGATTTTTTGATAGCTCGCCTGATTGACATTCAGATAATTGACAATTTACTTAAATATATTTGCAGGAAAGTTTGCCTATATTTATATACAGTGGTGTGAAAAACTATTTGTCCCCTTCCTGATTTCATATTCTTTTGCATGTTTGTCACACAAAATGTTTCTGATCATCAAACACATTTAACCATTAGTCAAATATAACACAAGTAAACACAAAATGCAGTTTTTAAATGATGGTTTTTATTATTTAGGGAGAAAAAAAATCCAAACCTACATGGCCCTGTGTGAAAAAGTAATTGCCCCTTGTTAAAAATAACCTAACTGTGGTGTATCACACCTGAGTTCAATTTCCATAGCCACCCCCCAGGCCTGATTACTGCCACACCTGTTTCAATCAAGAAATCACTTAAATAGGAGCTGCCTGACACAGAGAAGTAGACCAAAAGCACCTCAAAAGCTAGACATCATGCCAAGATCCAAAGAAATTCAGGAACAAATGAGAACAGAAGTAATTGAGATCTATCAGTCTGGTAAAGGTTATAAAGCCATTTCTAAAGCTTTGGGACTCCAGCGAACCACAGTGAGAGCCATTATCCACAAATGGCAAAAACATGGAACAGTGGTGAACCTTCCCAGGAGTGGCCGGCCGACCAAAATTACCCCAAGGCGCAGAGACGACTCATCCGAGAGGTCACAAAGACCCCAGGACAACGTCTAAAGAACTGCAGGCCTCACTTGCCTCAATTAAGGTCAGTGTTCACGACTCCACCATAAGAAAGAGACTGGGAAAAAACGGCCTGCATGGCAGATTTCCAAGACATAAACCACTGTTAAGCAAAAAGAACATTAGGGCTTGTCTCAATTTTGCTAAGAAACATCTCAATGATTGCCAAGACTTTTGGGAAAATACCTTGTGGACTGATGAGACAAAAGTTGAACTTTTGGAAGGCAAATGTCCGTTACATCTGGTAAAAGGAACACAGCATTTCAGAAAAGAACATCATACCAACAGTAAAATATGGTGGTGGTAGTGTGATGGTCTGGGGTTGTTTTGCTGCTTCAGGACCTGGAAGGCTTGCTGTGATAGATGGAACCATGAATTCTACTGTCTACCAAAAAATCCTGAAGGAGAATGTCCGGCCATCTGTTCGTCAACTCAAGCTGAAGCGATCTTGGGTGCTGCAACAGGACAATGACCCAAAACACACCAGCAAATCCACCTCTGAATGGCTGAAGAAAAACAAAATGAAGACTTTGGAGTGGCCTAGTCAAAGTCCTGACCTGAATCCAATTGAGATGCTATGGCATGACCTTAAAAGGCGGTTCATGCTAGAAAACCCTCAAATAAAGCTGAATTACAACAATTCTGCAAAGATGAGTGGGCCAAAATTCCTCCAGAGCACTGTAAAAGACTCATTGCAAGTTATCATAAGCGCTTGATTGCAGTTATTGCTGCTAAGGGTGGCCCAACCAGTTGTTAGGTTCAGGGGGCAATTACTTTTTCACACAGGGACATGTAGGTTTGGATTTTTTCTCCCTAAATAATAAAAACCATCATTTAAAAACTGCATTTTGTGTTTACTTGTGTTATATTTGACTAATGGTTAAATGTGTTTGATGATCAGAAACATTTTGTATGACAAACATGCAAAAGAATAAGAAATCAGGAAGGGGGCAAATAGTTTTTCACACCACTGTAAACGGTGGAAATTTCATGCCTTACAACAGTGCATTAGATTAATAAACCTTGCACATTTTTCATGCTTTATCTAATTGCATAGGGAAAATAAAATTAATTCACTCTGGAGATTTCTGTGGTTATAGGTAATGCATACTATGTCCTACCATGCCTAATACAACAATATATTTATCAGTATGTGTTTAAATAAACTTAAAATTGATGCATATTGGTAAAGCCAGGATATCTTTCTTCTAATGTTCTTTACCTTCTGACAGAATACTCAGAGTTTCTTTCCAACATTACTTGTACTGTAGACTTTGGTGAAGTCAACCTTTATTAGTGCATTGAATTCAGTCAGCATCTTCAAACAAGACTATAGAAGGACAGAACGGAAGGCACAACAATACAAGAATGGGAGAAAAAACACAAAAAGGAGCCCTATACTAGTCAAAAAGTTGATATTTCAGTAAGCACAAAAACATTATACATACATATACATATACATATACACATATATATATACACATACATACATACATACATACATACATACATACATATACACATATATATATACACATACATACATACATACATACATACATATATATATATATATATATATATACATACATATATATATATATATATATATATATATACATATATATATACACATACATACATATATATATATATATATATACACATATATATATATATATATATATATATATACACACATATATATATATACACATATATATATATATATATATATATATATACATATATATATATATATATATATATATACACATATATATATATATATATATATACACATATATATATATATATATATATATATATATACATATATATATATATATATATATACACACATATATATATATATATATATATATATATATATATATATATATATATATATATACATATATATATATATATATATATATATATATATATATATATATATATATATATATATATATATATACACATATACAACACATATATATATATATATATATATATACACATATATATATATATATATATATATATATATATATATATATATATATATATATATATATATATATATATATATATATATATATACACATACATACACATATATACAGTGGTGTGAAAACTATTTGCCCCTTCCTGATTTCTTATTCTTTTGCATGTTTGTCACACAAAATGTTTCTGATCATCAAACACATTTAACCATTAGTCAAATATAACACAAGTAAACACAAAATGCAGTTTTTAAATGATGGTTTTATTATTTAGGAGAAAAAATCCAAACCTACATGGCCCTGTGTGAAAAGTAATTGCCCCTTGTTAAAAATAACCTAACTGTGGTGTATCACACCTGAGTTCAATTTCCGTAGCCACCCCCAGGCCTGATTACTGCCACACCTGTTTCAATCAAGAAATCACTTAAATAGGAGCTGCCTGACACAGAGAAGTAGACCAAAAGCACCTCAAAAGCTAGACATCATGCCAAGATCCAAAGAAATTCAGGAACAAATGAGAACAGAAGTAATTGAGATCTATCAGTCTGGTAAAGGTTATAAAGCCATTTCTAAAGCTTTGGGACTCCAGCGAACCACAGTGAGAGCCATTATCCACAAATGGCAAAAACATGGAACAGTGGTGAACCTTCCCAGGAGTGGCCGGCGGACCAAAATTACCCCAAGAGCACAGGCGACTCATCCGAGAGGTCACAAAGACCCCAGGACAACGTCTAAAGAACTGCAGGCCTCACTTGCCTCAATTAAGGTCAGTGTTCACGACTCCACCATAAGAAAGAGACTGGGCAAAAGCGGCCTGCATGGCAGATTTCCAAGGCGCAAACCACTGTTAAGCAAAAGAACATTAGGGCTCGTCTCAATTTTGCTAAGAAACATCTCAATGATTGCCAAGACTTTTGGGAAAATACCTTGTGGACTGATGAGACAAAAGTTGAACTTTTGGAAGGCAAATGTCCCGTTACATCTGGCGTAAAAGGAACACAGCATTTCAGAAAAAGAACATCATACCAACAGTAAAATATGGTGGTGGTAGTGTGATGGTCTGGGGTTGTTTTGCTGCTTCAGGACCTGGAAGGCTTGCTGTGATAGATGGAACCATGAATTCTACTGTCTACCAAAAATCCTGAAGGAGAATGTCCGCCATCTGTTCGTCAACTCAAGCTGAAGTGATCTTGGGTGCTGCAACAGGACAATGACCCAAAACACACCAGCAAATCCACCTCTGAATGGCTGAAGAAAAACAAAATGAAGACTTTGGAGTGGCCTAGTCAAAGTCCTGACCTGAATCCAATTGAGATGCTATGGCATGACCTTAAAAGGCGGTTCATGCTAGAAAACCCTCAAATAAAGCTGAATTACAACAATTCTGCAAAGATGAGTGGGCCAAAATTCCTCCAGAGCTGTAAAGACTCATTGCAAGTTATAAAAGCGCTTGATTGCAGTTATTGCTGCTAAGGGTGGCCCAACCAGTTATTAGGTTCAGGGGCAATTACTTTTTCACACAGGGCCATGTAGGTTTGGATTTTTTTCTCCCTAAATAATAAAACCATCATTTAAAAACTGCATTTTGTGTTTACTTGTGTTATATTTGACTAATGGTTAAATGTGTTTGATGATCAGAAACATTTTGTGTGACAAACATGCAAAAGAATAAGAAATCAGGAAGGGGGCAAATAGTTTTTCACACCACTGTATATATATATATATATATATATATATACACACACATACATATATATATATATATATACACATACATATATACACATATATACAAATATATACACATATATACACACACACACACACACAGAATGGTGTGAAAAGGGAAAAACATCCAGTATGCGGCAGTCCTGTGGGCGAAAATGCCTTGTTGATGCTAGAGGTCAGAGGAGAATGGGCCGACTGATTCAAGCTGATAGAAGAGCAACTTTGACTGAAATAACCACTCGTTACAACCGAGGTATGCAGCAAAGCATTTGTGAAGCCACAACACGCATACAACCTTGAGGCGGATGGGCTACAACAGTAGAAGACCCCACTGGGTACCACTCATCTCCACTACAAATAGGAAAAAGAGGCTACAATTTGCACGAGCTCACCAAAATTGGACAGTTGAAGACTGGAAAAATGTGGCCTAGTCTGATGAGTCTCGATTTCTGTTGAGACATTCAAATGGTAGAGTCAGAATTTGGCGTAAACAGAATGAGAACATGGATCTATCATGCCTTGTTACCACTGTGCAGGCTGGTGGTGGTGGTGTAATGGTGTGGGGGATGTTTTCTTGGCACACTTTAGGCCCCTTAGTGCCAATTGGGCATCGTTTAAATGCCACGGGCTACCTGAGCATTGTTTCTGACCATGTCCATCCCTTCATGACCACCATGTACCCATCCTCTGATGGCTACTTCCAGGATAATGCACCATGTCACAAAGCTCGAATCATTTCAAATTGGTTTCTTGAACATGACAATGAGTTCACTGTACTAAAAGGGCCCCCACAGTCATCAGATCTCAACCTAATAGAGCATCTTTGGGATGTGGTGGAACGGGAGCTTCGTGCCCTGGATGTGCATCCCACAAATCTCCATCAACTGCAAGATGCTATCCTATCAATATAGGCCAACATTTCTAAAGAATGCTTTCAGCACCTTGTTGAATCAATGCCACGTAGAATTAAGGCAGTTCTGAAGGCGAAAGGGGGTCAAACACCGTATTGGTATGATGTTCCTAATAATCCTTTAAGTGAGTATATAAATATATATAATACATATATACATACAGTTGAGTCCAAAATTATTAGCCCCCCTGGAATCATGGAACATTTTCCTAAACTTCTTCCCAAAGTTTGCAACATTGATGAAACTTGATATAATCAAACATCCACCAGTGCTATTTACTAGCTTTTGATACATTTTGTAATATAAAATATATTTTTAGTCTTGCTTTATATCAAATATAGTAAAAAATGGGGTGGTCAAAAATATTAGCCCCATGTTAATGTTTGCTTTCAAAACACACCTACACTAATTAACCAATCAGCTTTGAAACCACACCTGTGCAGTCAATTGGCTTCCTAACACCACCTGCAGTCAATTGGCTTCCTAACAACACTCAATCAGCATAAAAAGACTCCCAAAGAACAGGGCTCTTGAACACATGAGAGGGACTACTGTTACTGACCATGCCAAAGACAAAGGAAATCAGTCTGGAGCTCAGAAAGAAGATAGTGAGGCTCATGATAAGGGGCAAGATTACACTGCCATTTCCAAGCGATTCACAGTGTCTAGAACTGCTGTACGTTGCATCATTGCCAAGTACAAGGAAACAAATTCTGTTAGAAACAAACCTGGCTGTGGCCGTAAGCGCAAGATTTCAAGAACTCTGGAGAGAAAAATACCTGGCCTCTTCTTTAGTTGATCTTTCAAGGAACACAGTTGTGAGGGCTCTTCACCGTGGTGGGTTTCACGGCCATCGTCCCAGAAGAACCCCTTTACTCAAAGAGCGGCACATCACAGTCCGAATGAGGTTTGCCCATGAAAATTTGAAATGTAAAGATGATTTTTGGAAGTCTGTGCTTTGGTCTGATGAGACTAAACTGGAACTGTTTGGGCACATGGATGTTGTTTATGTTTGGCGAAGAAAGGGACAGGCCTTCAACCCATAGGAACACAGTTACCACAGTTAAACATGGTGGTGGGAGCATCATGCTGTGGGGCTGTTTTGCAGCCTCAGGCACAGGGAGACCTACTAAAGTAGTAAAGACCTACTCTAATAGATTGTTGTCAGTTGTGGCTCAAAAAGGGTACAGTATTAACTATTAATGGGCATTGGGCTAATAATTTTGGATGTCTCATTTTTGCCCTTTCTTGTTTCCACTCAGTGTGTCAATAAAATATCCAAACTACAATTAGTGGACCTTGTTATTTTGGACACAGATACGCTTTAAAAAACAAACATTTGTTGTTAATGGTCATTTTCATATTGGAATCAGGAGTGTTGCCTAATTTCATAAGGGGTCCTAATAATTTCGGCCACAACTGTAGATATAGATATATATAGATATATATATATACACACACACACACACACATACAATATACATACAATTGCCATATAATTAAAAACATTTAACAATTCACCACAAATTTAAATGTAAAATAAATCAACAAAATTAAACAAATTTGAACTTATGTTATTGACAGGTTCTTTTTGACAAAAAGAAGCATTTCAGGTTTCTCTCCACAGTGTCTTTCTTTTCTTATCGGGTAAATGAAAATTTGTACTAAACAATCTCAACACTCTTGCATGAAACAGAAAAACAGAATTATTAAGAGTATGCAACATCTTTAATTTTTCTTTTTTGCACATAGTTTGCATTTCCTCCCTGTTTTTAAATGTATTTCCTCCAGGTACGCTGGTTTCCTTCCAATATCTTGAAGTTGTAACTGTTAAATTATTCAGAGACTGAAAACTGGCCATCTTTGAGTGAGTGTAGGCATTTACACAACTATGACTATGCTCTGGAACTGACTGGCTCCATCGGTCTGAACACTGTTTCCTGCACAACATTCAACACTGCAAGGACAGGTAAAAAGCTCCCTCTGATCCTAAACTGGATGAATATGTTTGTAAATAGATAGTAAAATAGTTTTTTTCCTCTTTTAAAGGACAATGTGGAGGTTTAAATATTTGAGAAGCAAAGTTTTGTCTCACACAGAAAGATACCTATACAGTGGCAGACAGCTATATATTGTACATAAGCTAAACGCTAGGGTGAACTTCTGCTGGATTAGGTCACATATCTGTTGTTGCCAAGGGAGCTAACTATAGTTTAATATGGATTTCTTGAGCATTGGTTATTAATCAGCCACAATACAAACTCAATCATAAAATACAGGCAAAAAAAAAAAAATTACGTTAACGCAATCATAATAAATATATATCAAACTATTATTAATAAATGTGTGATGGTTTATAAAATCATAAACAATGTAAATAAATAAACTGTATGCAAGGTAAGCCATTAATTTCTCTATAAACTATATATATATATATATATAACTATATATATATATATAAACTATATATATATATATATATATATATATAAATAAATAAATAAAAGAGTATGTTACATCAAAAAGCAGAGAAAATTTCGACTTTGAAGGAAAAAAAATCCGCTGTATTCATTATTTTGGACATCTATTTTCTTATTTTGGTGTTAATCAAATTGTTTAACTCTATTAACTAATTCCACATGAACTACTATACAATTATTGCTTAAGCTAAACTGTACAGATGCAGCTGTTAAATTCCCTTGCTTAAAACAGAAACGCTAACAAAGTATTCTGAATCTTACATATGAGTCACTTGTGAGTCATGCACAGATGCTCTTTTCCTAGCCGTTAAAATAAAGTTTCAGATAGGATTAAAACTAAATGTAGAGTAACCTAAATGGCATAATCAGCTATAACACAAACATATCAGCGTTCTCAAGTTCAAGTGTATTGTCATATACACTCTTGCTTGCAAGTCAAATCATAAAGACTTTCTGGCAGGATGAATCATTAATTAGTCAAATCCTGAATAAATGAATAATGCCTTAATTTCTTATTGAAATGTGTCCTTTCCTTTAACTTTGATTTTAAGCACTTAAATTAAAAAAGGCAGATTTAAGGACAAATTAGAATTTTACTAATGGTGGAAAAAGCTATACATTCATAATGTACATTATAATGGTATTTACTTGAATGCATTTTTAAAATACCTCTATCAAATACATAATTAAAAAAGGTAGTAAGTAAACTTTTAGGTAAAACAACATTTTTTCATTTTAGGAAACACATTTGTAAGGTTGAGTTTAACAGTGAAAAAATCTAAATAGACATTAGCACTTGGATCTGACTCATTAAGAAAAGAATTTCACATAAATTGTGTTTTATTACTGTGATATTAAAATCCATTGACATAAAATAAAAATCAATTCTTCCACATTTTTCTCTAGATTATAGAAAAAGTGTTGATCAAAATTCAATTCTTTTGAGGCAAAAGAAGACTCTTCCAAAAAGATGAACATTGTAGCCTTTTGGGCTAAGGACTTGACTCGATCCCTTAAGCTCAAATCTCATGACTGCCTTACTGAGATACTTTGAACAGGTTGCTTGCAGTATAGTATGTAACTAACATAAAAATACAAATCTATGTTTACTTGAGTTTATCTATTGTAATAAGCAATAATCAAGAAGGGCCTTTACTAGTTTTAAGTTGTTTGTAAGGTAAACATGGTATTAAACATACAAGATTTACTGTTAAACAAGGAACTAAAGACATTTGGCAGTTTGACATTTTATAAAAAAAGGCACCTTTTAATATAAAGCAACATTATCAGGTGTGTTAGAATGGGAGGCAATATTAACAGATAGCAGAACATCATTGTGTCCAGAAAGGGTTGATAAAAATACAAAAAGAAAGAAGAATGGTAGCTAATGGAAAGAAAAGGCAAAAATCCCCTGCATTGATGTTTGGTAATGTAGAGGTTAGGAAAGCTAATTTATCTCTATTTTTATTTTAAATGCATTGACATGCAATTAATAGCAATGTGTTGTATGTGTAAGTAAAAGACATTTCGGTAGAAAAATGAATTTTAATCTGAACAGATCTGTAACTTTTGCAGCTAACTCTACTTTGTCATCAACTTAGAACCCATTACTCACTTGGGTAAAACAAACAGAATCCCATGAAATTAAGACTTCCTTGTGCATATGGGTACTGGGACATACGATTCCTTGCCATTGTCTACGTTTAAAAACTATTCCAAATCCACTTCTGAATAAGCCACATAAATTAATAAGGGCATACACTCTATATTTACTCATCAGTTTTCTGAATGTGAGTAAGAGTTGAAGCAAGGAAGAAAACAGCTCTGAATAAAATAGAACCATAAATCTCTTAAGCTTGCTAGCACTGGGCCAATTTCAGTTTATAAAGAATACTTTTGAACACTAGCAGGAAATTTTGGTGTCCAGATCAAAGCAATAAGAACATGACAGTTCATCTTTTAGCACCAGAGTGCAGTGTGTGTATGTGTCAAGGTTTGTCTGATACAGCTCCTAATATACTATATACCTTAGTGCTAGAAAGGACACAGACTCTTGTCTGTGCAGAGAGTAAATACACACATCCCTCAGCCAAGTGAGTCAAAGAAAAGTTATTTTACTCAAATAAACACTGGATGTTTTGGTGCACTTACAAAAGTGCACTTTATTGAAGAACTCTAATTACTCCACTTCAAACCTTCTCATCCTGCAGGGCATGGTACTCTCCAGTGGAGAGATTCACAAGTGTTTTCACACAAAATAAATTTTGCTTTTCTTTTGCACCTGTATCTAAATTTCCCCATACATATTCTGCACACTAATTTGCTACCACCCACATCTTTTGTTTGCTACCTGTGAATGCTTCAAGTCATGGGCTATCTGGCACACTAAAGTGATTTAATTGATTAGAAGCAATAGAGAGTATTGATTTGTTGATTCATTCATTTACAGTAAAAAAAATGTGCTTACCCCAATTTTAAATAAAGCTGGTATATGGCTGAAGAAAGCAGAGTTAAAAAGAACACTTCTTTAAAAAAAAAAAACCTTATTGAATTATTTTCGTTTGCAATCTTAAAGCTGAATACGATAACATGCTGCCTTTATTGTGACCTGCATGTACACAAAGGAGCAACCAATTCAGGAAATTAACTCACTTTTGACTAGCTGAGGTGGGCACACAAAAGCACTTCAATTCAATATAGCTACATTTACTTGCAATTTAAATACAGGACTCCTTAACACTGCCACCAGGACTATCATAGATGAATAATGACAGAATATATTCAGATTAATATTGCAATCCTGTCTAGTGCCCAGTGATGACAAAATGGGATTGGTATTTCCCTGCCCCACCCTTACCACTACCCAGCCCAAAGCACTGAATTAGAAGGTTCAATTATATTACATGAAAAATTATTCAAAACTGAGACAACAACATGATATTGTATGATTTTTGTAAGATTTTTTTAGCTTGCCATCTAACTTAGCCATACTTTCACATCACGTGCAGAAACAAGCATTATATTTTGGTTGGATACTGAGCATTTACTTTCAACACTTAAAGAGAGATTTCTGTGGAATGTTTTGATTAGCAGAGCTGCAATACAGTTTGGTATCACTGTCCTGGTTGTGTGATGGGTTTAGTTGATTCAGCAAGGAGCATGCACTTTGAAAAGGGGTTTGGGGTAAAGACCATTTATGTATGGTGTAACATTTGAGTAGTTAGGAAACTGACTTGAAAAATCAGTTATCACATTTTTGTTTATGAAATATTTCTGTAACAATCAGTCACATTCAAAAATAACTGTAGACTACATGTTTTTTATGGTACTTTATAATATATACAAGTACTTTAAATTAGAATGAATATTTTTCTAAAAAGCCATAGTGAATAAAACTTCATTTTGTTTAAAGAAGAATGAACATTTACTATTTGTTTAATGACAAAAAAATTGAATTAAAATTAAATAGAACTCTTGTAAATGTTTGTACTAGCCAACATTAGAAATAAATTCTTATAATAAAATGGAATATCAAAAAAAAAAAAAAACACAACCTAACCATAATCTTCACGTGCAATAAATATCTATGCCTAACTAGTCTTTCATATGTAAGGAATGTGCTTTTTGAAAAAACAGCATTTAATTTCTA
Source organism: Polypterus senegalus (assembly GCF_016835505.1). NCBI lineage: Eukaryota > Metazoa > Chordata > Cladistia > Polypteriformes > Polypteridae > Polypterus > Polypterus senegalus. The sequence goes on from NC_053160.1 coordinate 162,801,325, forward strand.
TCACAGATTAGTACAGTTCTTCTTATCTATAATTCCGAAAGCTGTAATAAAACAATGAATACTATTCAACATAAGTTTACAGTGCTGACAGAAACTTCAAGCTAAAACAGCTGAGGAGGAGGACTGAACTAGGTTGCTTACCTAGTAGTTGAGAACACTTTCTGACCGTAGGATATTAAGTTCAGGTGGGAATGTCTGTTCTTCAAAGGATGCTCCTGAGTAAGTTACTGTTCTTCAGATCTTCTTTAACCGTTTCAGACAGACTCTATCCTTGGCCTCACTTTCCTCTCAGAGGTGCATGGTTTGTTTTTTCTCTGGTGGCTTGCCTGCATCTGACAGTTTTTTTTTATCTTGCTAATAAAAGGTCCCTTGGCCTTTTGTAGATTGGTTTTAAAAGTAAAGCAACAGACTTTACAACCATATTTGTATAAACAAATCATACAAGAAGGTAACTATCAATAACCATTACAATGTGTAAGTAAAGTAGGTTATAAAACATCCTACACCCATCTGATAAGATCAAGACAGTTGACCAGAGAGAACATATTGCACACAAGAAACTCGGACTAAAAATCGCTCATGATTACACAGTTATTAATCTGTTTTTTTTCTTATTCACCAGTTATTACTCTGTTTGCTCTAGAATGCCTAATGTCTGTACTAACCCCATTTATACAAAATTCAGGTACTGATCTTGGAGTGTTTTACAAATGAAACATGCACTAATGGTATCATGGTAATGGAATTTGCTTTACATTCAATCACGGTCATAAATTATCATGAAAAAACTAATTAAAATCAGACAGTAAATTAACATACTGTATATAAACTTTATGCTTAAAAATCACATTACAATAAGCAAAACATAAATCAATAACACTCCAGAAAATTAACATTCATTACATCATAATAAGCAATTCAAACTCTATCCCTTCCCAGTATAGGGAGCAATGTCATCAAAAATCCAATGGCAATACAGTTCTTCATTTTCTGTGTATTAAAGAATAACAGAACTAAGGTAAATTCTGAAAAGCTTTGCACCTTTTCTTCTAAGGAAAATTGGATTTTTCCTAACTTTAGAGAACATATAAATTAAACTGCAGTAATGTTATATAAAGGACAGAAAAAAAAAACAAAGAAAAAACTCCAGAGGGCTGCTAAAGCATACATATCTGAAACTATATTAAAATCACAGTGTATCATTTAATGATTATTTTCCACACTTGCTATACTTAGGTGCATTACTTTAAAGTGTTCTTTGTAGTTTATCCCTATCCTAGTGTGAAGTAAATATCTTCTTTATTTGAAAAGCACAGTATCTGACTCAACAGTGTGCCAGTGAGGTCAGGTTGTGGCCTTTCAGACACAGAAATCCAGAAATTCTAATTTCTCCAGCTGTTATGCATCAGTAATAACTCTGATCATCTTGTGACCTTCATCGTATCTGACTGCCTTTAATAGTCAATTAGGAATTAGCAACACTGTTATATTATCTTATTTATGAAGAAGAAATAATGAAGAGTGTTTTTGAGTCAAAGTAAGATCATGCAAGAAACCTCCCTTACAGTTGGAAAGAAAGTTCACCCTTAACTTTTCAAGATTTTATTAAAATTGAAGTTTTTTTTGTTTTTTTAAACAAAATGTAACCATTTTTTATTTAAATTAGGTAAATAGGTACATTACATTTTTAACAAAACTGGAAGAAAAGTCATCATCTCTGTTACAGTACAGTAATCTAGTGCTGTTGATCTACCTATTGTTAACATCATAATAAATATCACCATCATATGATGACACCTGTTTATCCTCCCACAAAATGTCATCTTTGCTGCCAGCAACATTATTAGAAACATCTGAGGAACCAATGGTGAAGATATATAGATGCATCCAATTCATTCCAAGCTCCAAGAATCCATTTGGCCAGTTCGGAGAGAGCTGGTTGACACATACGACCACCAGCAGTAAATGTGTGATTACCGTCACTTAACCATTCACTCCATTTATGAAGGACAGCATCCTTCTTCCACTTATTGACAAAAACACCTAAAGGTTGTAATAGACGGGTTACGCTACCTGGAATAACAACAAAATCAGATTTTACTTTCTTAAGTTACTCTTTTATAGAAGACATTCAATGTATGCAAAACACGTTGAGCACCAATATAGAAATTGGTTTCCTTTGACCACTATGACGTTTTGCCCAAAGACATTTTAACCAGTCAATGGTTAATGCTTCATTCATTCATCCATCCTTTAGAGCGAACATAAATGTATACACCACTTGGAAATTGTATTCCTTTGGGTAGAGTTTTTCTCTAAAAAATTATGATAGGTGGCAACTTGCCTCCAGCTGCAGTGAACACTGAGATAACAGTAAAGTAAGACTTCTCGTGTCCAGTTTTTGTGTCTATTTCGTCTACATAAAGCATATCAAAAGTCAAGGGTGTCTGATCGGCATTTCCAGTCTGCACAAGATGATATGTGAGATCCTGTCTTAATTTGATAATGTACTTTTGGAACTCTAGCAGCTTTTTTCATATTCATTTGGAAAATGTTCTGCAATGGTAGTTCTTCTTTCTACAAACTGAAAGACTATGTCACTTTATAAAAACAAACTGCCCATTCATAAGATGCTTTAAAATCTATTGCCATCACAAAATACTTTTTAAGATCCAAAGCTGTAAGTCAGATTTCAATGCATATAGTGGTGTGAAAAACTATTTGCTCCCTTCCTGATTTCTTATTCTTTTGCATGTTTGTCACACAAAATGTTTCTGATCATCAAACACATTTAACCATTAGTCAAATATAACACAAAATGCAGTTTTTAAATGATGGTTTTTATTATTTAGGGAGAAAAAATCCAAACCTACATGGCCCTGTGTGAAAAAGTAATTGCCCCTTGTTAAAAATAACCTAACTGTGGTGTATCACACCTGAGTTCAATTTCCATAGCCACCCCCCAGGCCTGATTACTGCCACACCTGTTTCAATCAAGAAATCACTTAAATAGGAGCTGCCTGACACAGAGAAGTAGACCAAAAGCACCTCAAAAGCTAGACATCATGCCAAGATCCAAAGAAATTCAGGAACAAATGAGAACAGAAGTAATTGAAATCTATCAGTCTGGTAAAGGTTATAAAGCCATTTCTAAAGCTTTGGGACTCCAGCGAACCACAGTGAGAGCCATTATCCACAAATGGCAAAAACATGGAACAGTGGTGAACCTTCCCAGGAGTGGCCGGCCGACCAAAATTACCCCAAGAGTGCAGAGACGACTCATCCGAGAGGTCACAAGAGACCCCAGGACAACGTCTAAAGACCTGCAGGCCTCACTTGCCTCAATTAAAATCAGTGTTCACGACTCCACCATAAGAAAGAGACTGGGCAAAAACGGCCTGCATGGCAGATTTCCAAGACGCAAACCACTGTTAAGCAAAAGAACATTAGGGCTCGTCTCAATTTTGCTAAGAAACATCTCAATGATTGCCAAGACTTTTGGGAAAATACCTTGTGGACTGATGAGACAAAAGTTGAACTTTTTGAAAGGCAAATGTCCGTTACATCTGGCGTAAAAGGAACACAGCATTTCAGAAAAAGAACATCATACCAACAGTAAAATATGGTGGTGGTAGTGTGATGGTCTGGGGTTGTTTTGCTGCTTCAGGACCTGGAAGGCTTGCTGTGATAGATGGAACCATGAATTCTACTGTCTACCAAAAATCCTGAAGAAGAATGTCCGGCCATCTGTTCGTCAACTCAAGCTGAAGCGATCTTGGGTGCTGCAACAGGACAATGACCCAAAACACACCAGCAAATCCACCTCTGAATGGCTGAAGAAAAACAAAATGAAGACTTTGGAGTGGCCTAGTCAAAGTCCTGACCTGAATCCAATTGAGATGCTATGGCATGACCTTAAAAAAGACAGTTCATGCTAGAAAACCCTCAAATAAAGCTGAATTAAAACAATTCTGCAAAGATGAGTGGGCAAAAATTCCTCCGGAACGCTGTAAAAGACTCATTGCAAGTTATCGCAAACGCTTGATTGCAGTTATTGCTGCTAAGGGTGGCCCAACCTGTTATTAGGTTCAGGGGGCAATTACTTTTTCACACAGGGACATGTAGGTTTGGATTTTTTTTCTCCCTAAATAATAAAAACCATCATTTAAAAACTGCATTTTGTATTTACTTGTGTTATATTTGACTAATGGTTAAATGTGTTTGATGATCAGAAACATTTTGTGTGACAAACATGCAAAAGAATAAGAAATCAGCAAGGGGGCAAATAGTTTTTCACACCACTGTAAAACACTGATTCCCTGCAGCCTCCTATTTGTTACCCAGTCCATTAATTCTTTTTCCAGGTCTGGAAAACTTGGTGGGGCCCCACGAGTTGCCTTTTGTTTCTGTTTGTGCGCCATAATCAGGTGCTTGACTGAGGAATACAAAAATGGTGACTTGCTGCACGATTATTATTAGTTTCTGCATATTTTATTGCCAACAGCTTTTCTGCTGCAATATAACTTCTCCTTCATTTAATTTTAAGGGCTTAAAATACTAGATACTATTTGAGATACTTGGGGTTGCTGAGGGAGTGTCTGATAATTGTTTTTTCTAGGTCACCAAATTTCAATTAAAATCAATCATTTTTGAGATTTTAGGGGTATTTCTTTTTTTCTGTGGTTGGTTTATTACCCATAAATTTTGATATATTGAAATATCCTTGCTTGATGGATATCTACTGCCCTCAATATACCATTCTGCCAAACTTCAGCTTTTATCTACTAAGGAAATAGCATTTTCTGTTATCTGCCGCAGATCTCACTGCCTAACAGAGTTTTTAAGGGTCTCATACATGTTTTTTTTCCTTTGGTGAAAGGTGAAGGATGTTGTGCTTCTATGGTACTTAAACCTACCTGTATGAAGTTTACAAGTATGGAACATTTTTGTCTTTTAAAGCATCTAGGAGAGTTTTACCACAAATGCAACCATTATAAATGTTATCTTTTATAGCCATTGCTAATGGAATAGCTTAAATTAGGAGTACCCAAATTTTAAGTTAAGGCCCCTCAAAATGTTGTAAAATTTCCTCAGGGCACGCACTAATAAAAAAATCACTGCTGTAAAGCAGAGCATGATGCCAGATCTCAGTAACTGCATAATTTTGTATAATAGCGGACCAATTAATTAAAGCTAATGGTTAACTACAGCAGATTATTGACACAAGAAATCAAATGTCATGCACTCTATCTAACCCAGGCATTTTCTACCATTTTTCTTGGCATACAATCTCCAGGAATTTAAATATATTTTTAAGTACACTCATTTTCTTTCAGTCTTAAATTGTTAAGTGTTAGGCAAAACTACAAGTGAGATTTCTTAATTCCTACCCATGTATAAAATTGTATTTGGGGATTTTAAGAATGTATTACAAAGAGATTTTGCAAGGTTTGTGATAGTCCGGGTTAGCTCACAAGCCCTTGCAACTTCAACCCAGAACTGTCAATGGTCATAAGCTGAGGGTGAGCACGGCAAATGAGGGGACATAAATTAGAACAAGCTAGATGAGAACAGGACATTCAGCCCATTAAATCTCACTATTCCTATTCACTTAATTCTTCTTAAAAAAGAAAGAAATGTAGTCCCTAAAGTCTTATTGTCTACCACGATATTTGGTAGCTAAATCCAAGTGTTCATGGTTCTCTGAGTAAAGAAAAACTTCCTAATGTTTGTGCAAATCCATTGTACTAATTCCCTTTATAATTTTAAACACTTCAATCATGTCTCCTCTTAATCTTATTTTGATCTTTCTTCATCATTCATCCCCTGTAGCCCTGGAATGAGCCTAATTACTGCTAAATCATTTTTGTAGCCTGGAGACCAAAACTGCACACAATACCCCAGATTAGGACTCACCAGTGCATTATAAAGCTTGAGCAGTACCTCCTTGGACTTGTACTCCACATATAAGGGTGCTATAAAACTTAACATTGTTTGCTTCCTTAATGGCATCTGAACACTGTCCAGAAGTTAAGTCCAGAGTGTTGAGTCCACTATGACTCCTAAATCCTTTGTATAAGGGATACTCTCCATTTTCAGACCTCCAATTGTGTATCCAAACCTAACATTTTTACTTCCTATGTGTAATACCTTACATGTACTGACATTAAATTTCATCTGATAGAAATCTGCCCAAGCCTATACGCTGTCCAATTCCTTCTGTAATGATTTAAAAGGTTCCAAACTATCTGTCAATCCACCTATCTTGGTATCATTTTGGGACATACAATCAGCAAGAGTAGATACACAGTGTTTCAGTGCTCTTTTTTTTTTTTTTTTTATAAATACAAAATGAAGTGCATCTTTAATAAAGAAATAATTAATAAAAATCCAGTGCACATCATGAAGTATAAAAAGCAACAATTCTAAAATCTAAATAAAACAGTCATTCAAATACACATAAAAACATCCCAGCATTGTGTTACTCCTCATCCAGCCGAGTGCATCTTCAAACTTGTAACCTTCCGATTGCTGGAGCAGATCCCTAGCCTAAGAGACACCACTCTGTCCCTTAGATAAAGGAAAAGATAATTAATTGAGAGTCCTGTAACATGAAAATACTAATGTCTCCCCAGCTCACCCCAGCTGGTCTTCCGACTGGCAGAGATGCAGACAGCTATGACCACTACTCCTGACTCCCGTCCTACCTGCCTCGACCAGCATCATCTGGGATGTGCTCAGGCAGAGCTCAGTCATCCCATACACCAGAGCAGATCTACCTGGATCCCTGGGAGGTTCATTCCACATTTTCACTCCTGCACTGTTCAATAAGGACAATCCTCAAAGTGGCATTCATTTCAGTCAGCTCAAAGGGCCTGGTTGCTCGGTTTTGTCTCCTCTCCTGCACACTCACTGCTGAAATTTGGTTTCCTTACCTTCCATTCTTTCACATTGTCCCTCCCTAATTTCACCATGCATATTCCCTTTATAGTACAAATTGGGTCCAAGTGCAGTCATCTACCTGCTCCAAGGCATAAACGAAGTACTTGACAGATGCGCTTACATTTGCAAATGAATGAGTGGGCAGTCAGGACCCCAATCAATCTTGGAGTAGAATGTGCACTTTCTCACATGCATTTGAACCTAACTGGAGCCCACATGCTTTGGGACTTACGATTATTTATTTAAAATACCCAATGGCACAAACTTCTCTCTTCACATGGTTGTATATGTTGCTTTTGTTTTTACTTTTTTATTTATATTAAATGCTTTTGTAAATTATTTTTTAATGTAGGAACAGTATGTTTGTATTAAAAGGAACAAAAATTAAAAAGCTTAAAATTTTCTTTTTAATTTATAACAAAATTAAAGTTACATATGAATCTATAACAAAAGAAATAAAAAAAATAACAAGTTACATACGACTTCAAGTTAAAATCAGAAAAAATAACACAGTCAGTTGTAAAGGTTGAGTGTCCCTATGTTTTATAGGCTCATTATTGTTAAGGTTGGGTTCCATTTTTAATAACTTTAACCAGAATTATGCTTTTAACTACAGCTTTTTCCTATATGTCTTTTGAAAAGGAAAATGAAGGCTACAAAACACTGGTAATTCAGTGTGTAACAACAGCTTTACACTGATGGTTAATATAAATAATACCACAATGCAATGTTAGAAACATGTATTAATAACTATTTGAATTTATCTTTGTTCTTTTGTGTATGCATATTCTTCTATCTTAGTCAACAAATTTTTAAAACTATTCTAAAATAAAGTCATAAAAAATAAGATAAACCAAAACTAAAAATCTTGTAACATTGGAAGACCAGACCTGAGAGAGAGAGAGAGAGAGAGAGAAAGAGAGACATGATGTACAGTCTGCTCATGTAAGTGAAGGGGTAAGAAAGATGGCACTCACTAGAGATACTAACTTTTGCAAAAATCCACTGATCTTGGTACATGGTTCCTGAGAAGTCTCCATCCTGGCATAAATCAGCTCAAAGAGGTGCAGAAACAAGAGGAAGCAGTAACTACAGAGCCGATGTAAGCACTAGAAGATTTTAATTTGGTGCAGGCAATGGTCATGGAAAAGAATGGATATCGGAGGCAGGAGTGGAGTATTACAGCTGGAGCGTCAGACTGAGCAGTGGAACTGAAATAAACCTGAACATGTAGGCTCGGGTTCGGCCACTGTGTATCCAATAGTCTTTTTAAGTCCTACTTTTTGCCCCCTTTTTTCGCTTCCTCACTTGCTACCTGACAGGTGTTTGTGTACACAAAAGTTGGGAATTGCTGCTCTCATGTATAACTATGCTGATATACAACTAATTCTACGTAAAAACTGAAGAACATTTTCAGTTACCTATATGTTTATTTAAAAACTTAGCAATTTAAAAACACTTTTTAAAATTGATGTATGTTAATAATGTCAAGTGCTGCATCCTTCAGCTTGAAAATTACTAGCTTACATGGCAAGAAGTGTCAAAAAATTCATGCATTAAACGTGATTAAGGAAAAATAATGCATTATATCTTTGAAATGAATTACATGTGCTAACTCTTTTAACTCTGACAGCTCTAACTCAAAGCTATGCAGCTAAGTGGAAGTGTGCCACCTTTAGGAAAACATTATCTGCTATTTACAGAAGTTTATAAACAGGAACAAAGGGTAAAGCTGGTTAAGGGTAAATTTCACACAAATTCAAGGTACTTAAACATCATGCCATAAAATACAGGCACATGGAATAAAATATAAAAGCAGCATAAATTAATGTAATACTTCAGGGACCTTTAAATCTTAACTTGATGCTATTTTACAAAAGACAAGTGAATAGGAATTAAGCTATTGTATGTTGGGAAGAATGGCTTGCTTTTGTCAAAATTTATCCTCTCTTTTTTATATATACACAATAAATTTAAAGATAAAAATCTTAAGAAATAAATCCGATTTTATAGTAAATACAGATAACCTGATTCGCCACACAGTCTTAGAGAGCAAGTTTAATTCCTCCTAGATCTCCAGTATTTTCGTTGCTCAGTACAAATCTCAAGATACATTAGGCTAGTACTGGTTACATTGCTAGGCGAGACTTTCCCTTATTTAAGGTTCTTTGGTGTGCTTTCATACTACAGGTTATAACCCACAGAACATTAAAAAAAAAAAAAAAAATAGGCTGCTCAAATGCCAGGCAAAAAAATGAATTTATAAATCTTCCACATACTTTGACAGTCTTCCTACTATAAAATAAACAAATCTCTTTGAGAAAAGAAAAAAATATCTGAAATGAAATAAGACTGTTTAATCTAGCATTTCTCATCAATTTCTACTGAAAATGAGTATCACGTTAACACTTTTAAATTGTGCTATTTAAAAATCTTACAGCAAACTAATTATATCCTAAGCATGAAGAAAAATGATTCACAAGTTAGAAATCACATAATACTTAAAAATAGCTCGAAGATGTTGATCTATAATTGGTCCCAAAACAATTTAACTATTAATGGCTTGAATCAATGTCTTAAACTATTTCCCCATGCATTAAGTGTGTCAGCAAATGAATCAGTTTCACTGCTCTGAGAAGTATGTATGCCACTTTAAAAGCAGTATTTGCTGACAATGCATTCATCTATTTCTAGAAGCAGGGTGCCTGGCATACCTCTCAAAAGCTTGGGTAAAAGCCATTAAGCTAGTGACAGACCTTTGACTGGTCCAGTAACATTTGTATGCTTTTTTTTTTTTAAATAATAATAGCGTACATTATTTCCTTGACAAAGATCATTTTATTTCAATAAAGATTCAAAAATGTATACCAGACTTGTACACCATGTGCTGTGAAAAAATCTTAAATCAAAATGTTAACTAACACTTAAGTCTATTATATATATATATATATATATATATATATATATATATACACTATGTTGATTAATTCTATTTTAAAACTGTTTAAATAAGGGTCATCTCTCTGTAAATCTAAGAAAATAGAACAAAATGTGCTGGTATGTGCTTCTGTGACTTTTAGGTTGCAACAAAGGATTACAATGAGAATATTTTGCCTATTGATCTTCCTGGCACTTTTGTTTCACTTTCATGGCTGTAACTGGCAAAACCACCCACTAACCAAACCCCAGATGAAACATTATTCAGATTGAAAACCCCATGCTGTTTTATCATTTCTATAATAAAAAGTATGTTGCCTAAAACTATCAATTTTAAATAAGCAATTAGATCATACCTCTAACAGCCAAGAATGTTAAGTAGGTGTTTTAGTATATGTTAGCTGCATCTAGACCTTTTATTACTTTTTGTCTGTAGACAAAAACATTTGTTAAACAAAAGTAGTTTGCTAAGGTTTCTGATCTTCTCATGTCATGTTGCCCACTTTATTACTTTATTTGATATACTTCTTGCAGGTCCTCAGTTGCCACTTGTCAAAGAGGAAAATATGCCAACAGTACAAGAGATTAGTAGCAATGGTTCTTATTAATTACCATACTGAAAGCTTTATCAATACCACCTTTCTTCTCAAACAGCTTTAATAACGTTTTATCATTCAATAATATTTGACTCTTTGGCCTACAGAGTTTTCTATAGACTACGAACAGTTTTTGGGATTTAATACTGATGATTTTACAGTATGCAGGCTAGTTAACAAAATAGTTATATAGATAAGAACATGTGAAAATCATGATAAAAATAAATGTCTCTAAAGCCATTATCAAAGTTTTTCTGATGTACGTTGCACTTCACAGAATTCTGTACTATTCTGTAGAATTTTAATGAGCACTAATGCTTTCTGTATATACAGTATTACTCTATTATAAAACCATTCACTAGATATAAGGTGTTTTATTAACACAACAGAGGAGTAAGTAGCTAGAGAGATGATAAAACAGACTTATGCAATACTGTACACAGCCTTTTGAAGCAAGGACTGGAGATGACATCTCAGGGTATACACTATATGCTGTTAACAGAGACAAACTCCACTTCCTAGATCAAAAAAAAAAAACAAAAAAACCAGAATTCTACAACCTGCTCATTAATGTATTTTTAGATGCTATCTAAACCTTTTCCTTTTTTTAGAATCATTTCATCTATTTATAATTTACTGACCTGTTTTTTTTCCTTCTACCACAGGAAGCAAGTTCTAACAAACAGCATTTTCAAACTGGGTCCTGTCAAAGTTACTATTTATAATGCTTGGCTTATTGTCAATACAAGATGACCTCATTCCATATGTCTCTAATTAAAAACAACAAGGGAAGAAATAAATCCCAAGATGGACATGCCATGTTGATCCTGCATTCTTTATTCCATTTATTCTATTTATAATGTAAGTAATCATTGTTATCATTGCTGGACAAGAAATTGACTGGGTAACACAGAATATTATAATCATTCTCAAGGAAAAGAAAAAAACATTTTGCAAGTCTAAACTATAAAGGAAAACCTAAGGGTAGCAGAAAAATGAGACAGACTCAGGACAATGCCTTTGCTCAATGTATTGGTCTGGTATTTTGAAAATCCAATATGGATACCATGATGCATGTATGACGATACACTGTACACAAGGGGAAGAAACCTTGTAGCTGTAGACAGTATTGAGTGGGAAGCATAATTATTCAGGTTATCACAATAAACTTTAGCTTGTGATGGTAATATTCAAAATAATAATATTTTATTTTATATTATTTTTATTTATAAATCTCCTTTCCCATGCAAGGTGCTTAGTATATTTGTATTGTTAGAAAAAACAAACAATGTCAACACCATAAGCCATCTGGTATATGATGTCAAACAGTCCAACATTGCACAAGTGAAAAGAAATATACGTTTCCTTGTCATATTAAAATATTCAGACTGTAATGAGACACTTTGTTTGCATACACTCATTGTTTAAATTAAATAATGTTATTACTATTTTCCATTTCAGGATCACAAAAGTTAGAGGAAAAGGGAAGCAAACAAGCCAGCCTCACAAGTCATTTGGCTTATGATACCAAATATTCAAAGAATAACTTAATGAAACATAACATTTTTTAAGGGTAAAACTCTTCCACATATAGGGTTATTCATTCATGAAGAAATAATCAAACAAACACATAGGTGTACTGATTTAAGTAGGTAAGTGATGGATGACATTTAAAATATATAATTATGAAAACATGGTGCGTTGTCAAAAGTGAAAAACAAACTAATAAGCCCAGAAAGCTAGTCAGAAAAAAAAATGTAAAAGACAGCTTTAAGTGTGTGCTTCAGCAGTTAATATATATATATTTATAGAGAGAGAGATGAGACGATATTTATGTGTATATATAGGTATGTATGTATGTATGTATGTATAGCTGTGAAAAAACAGTAAAAAGGAGGCGTGTCAGACGTCATGGTACATTTTCTGATGCAGCTAGACGAAAACAACTTGGCGCTGCCGCCAAATACACAAAACAATTACTTTGACAATCATGTTACGTTATTTTTAAAATGTTTCCTTTTGTTTCTCTTTCCTTCTTTAACACACTACTTCTCCGCTGCCAAGTGCGGGTATTTTGCTATATCTATATATATCTATATATATCATATCTATATCTAGATAGATATGAGAACAACACTCATATCAATGACAAAACAATTACATTAACAATCATGTTACGTTATTTTTAAAATTTTTCCTTTTCTTTTTCATACCTTCTGTAACATACTTCTCCGCTGCGAACCGCGGGTATTCTGCTAGTATATATACACACACATTATATTATATTTATATATATATATATATATATATATATATATATATATATATATATATATATATATATATATATATATATATATATATATATATATATATATATATATATATATATATATATACACATACACACACTCAGCAAAAAAAAACGTCCTCTGACTTTCAACTGTTTTACTTTCAGTAAACTTAATGTGTAAATATTTGTATGAACACTAAAAGAGTCAACACCATAAGACATAAACTAAAAATGTTTCACAATGTGTCCCTGAATGAAGGGAGGCTCAAAATCAAAAGTACCAGTCAGTATCTGCAGTGCATCTCCCACTCATGGACTGGACCAGATTTGTCAGTTCTTGCTGTGAGATGTTACCCCACTCTTCCACCAAGGCACCTGCAAGTTCCTGGACATTTCTGGGGGGAATGACCCTAGCCCTCACCCTGCGATCCAACAGGTTCCAGACGTGCTCAATTCCTTCGACGATAAACACGAATCCGTTCTTCACCCCTGGTGAGACAAAACCGTGACTCATCAGTGAAGAGCACTTTTTGCCACTCCTGTCTGGTCCAGCGAAGGTGGGTTTGTGCCCATAGGCGGCGTTGTTGCTGGTGATGTCTGGTAAGGACCTGCCTTACAACAGGCCTACAAGCCCTCAGTCCTGCCTCTCTCAGCCTATTGCGGACAGTCTGAGCACTGATGGAGGGATTGTGTGTTCCTGGTGTGACTCGGGCAGTTGTTGTGGCCATCCTGTACCTGTCACGCAGGTGTGATATTCGGATGTACCGATCCTGTGCAGGTGTTGTTACACGTGGTCTTCCACTGCGAGGATGATCAGCTGTCCTTCCTGTCTCCCTGTAGCGCGGTCTTAGGCGTCTCACAGTGCGGACATGGCAATTTATTGCCCTAGCCACATCAGCAGTCCTCATGCCTCCCTGCAACATGCCTAATGCCCAGGGTCCCTGCTCATCTGCGTGAACGTGCATCTTTCTTTGGGTGTTTTTTACAGTCGGTAGACAAGTCTCTTTAGTGTCCTGCGTTTTTAGAACTGTGACCTTAAATGCCTACTTTCTGTAAGCTGTTAAGGTCTTAACGATCATTCCACAGGTGCATGTTAATTAATTGATTATGGTTAATTGAACATGCATGGAAAACATTGTTTAAACCCTTTACAATGAAAATCTGTAAAGTTATTTGGATTTTTAAAACATTATTGTTGAAATACACAGTCCTGAATATATATATATATATATATATATACATATATACATATATATATATATATATACACACACACATATATATATATATATATATATATATATACACACACACACACACACACACACACACACACACACACACACACACACACACATATACATACATATATATATATATATATATATATATACATACACACACATACACATATACATATATACATACATATACATACACATATATATACATACACACACACTTGTCGGCCCCTTATGGTTGGCTTGCCTTAGTGAATTATTTTATATATATATATATATATATATATATATTCCCAAGAATAACTGACGCCAAGATCAAACAGGGTATTTTTGTTGGCCTCCAGATCAGACATGTTATGAGTGACAAGCGGTTTGAAGATCTGTTAGTTGGGTCGGAAAAATTGCCTAGAAAGCCTTCAAGAGACGTTGCTGACAATTTCCTGGGCAATTACAGAGCCCCAAACTATATTCAGCTGGTAGACAAACTTCTCAAAGCATACAAGGCAAGGAAGTGCAACATGTCACTCAAGATTCATTTCCTCCACTCACACTTGGACTTCTTCCCTGCAAATCTCAGTGCTGTCAGTGATGAACACGGTGAAAGGTTTCACCAGGAAATTGATACGATGGAGAAATGATACCATCCCTCCCATTATGTGATAGCCTTTTGTTTCAGATGCTAATCAACCTAACCAGATGATGGACTCAAAAGTAAGTAGGATGCAGAAGAACAGGCCACTGCTGGGGTCTTTAACTTCTACTAAAAAGAGAACAAAGAGTGGCATTTAATGGCTGACACCAACTGAACAGAATGTTAGTTTCCTATTTGACCACAGAACAACCTGAATTTATTGGACTTAACAAAATGTCAAAGGGGAAACGCAGAGATGGCGGCCCAAGTCAACTACAATGTGTCTGATAGTTTTTATGCATGCAGATGTCTCTGTTTTATGATCAATTCACTGTTAAGTTTAGTAAACTGTTCTTAGATCTTTTTTGCCTTTTATCACTCATCAAAATCCCACTGGAGGGGGGAAAACCAACACAAATTTATCATTGGTGGGTACATTAATGTAAAGAAAAAAATTACCAAATTCAAACCATCGTTCAGAGATCCTTATGGCTCTAGTTGTATATTGGGACTTTGTGTGTCATGAAAAAACACTCCCAACTCATTACACAACCACCTTTTGAAAACTGGAACCTGGAAGAATGCTAATGAGGCTGTGAAACTGTCTGCCTCTCATCAGCATAACCAAGTGTTCATTTGGAATTTACCAGCTTATACAACGTTTTTATAATCTTTCAATGTTTATATTCCCCTGCCCAGTTAAAATGTTCCTTCATGTATTACAATGACAGTGGTAAAATTTTGGCAGTTTCACTGTAACAAACCATTTGTAACAATGTATTAATACTTGTGCATTTTAATATCCCTTCGGTCACTACTCAGTCATTAGTTAACTAATTAGCCCTTTGTTAATTCTGTTAAAATTGTACAATTCTTCAATGTTGATTTTCACAAAATTATTATCTGGAAAGCATAGTAAGTACATTTTGGGAAATACCATCCAATAGTTTTGTTAGCCAAAATCAACTAATTAAATGTTAGGCAATTAACACTAGAATTACCAGAGCCTACAAAAAAACTCGTAGATCCGTTCCACCTTAAATCGCTTCTTAAAACCGTTCTCACCTCTCCGCCAGCCTCCTTTGTCCTGTAAATGTGCCGATAAAAACAAACTGCAAGCAGCCGGTTATTCCATCCCCCCACCGACTCAGAACGTGCACGAACTTCTCCGAGCTCATGCCTCGATTATCTGGGAGTGAAGTGGAGTTTTAGAGTGGAAATAATAGATTGTTATTTGGAACATACACATTTCATGTGTGTTCCGTTTCTACAGTGATCTGTGTAAACACAATGTTAAAACAGAAACTTTTTCATATTTTAGTAATAAATGTTACAAAATGTAGACATAAACTATAAAATGTGTGAAGCCTGACAGCCAAAGAGCAAATAAATACTTTCATAAAAGGATGACAGAAAGAGACAATATATGTAAAAACATCATCGCACTAATGCAATATTATTTGAAAACGAACACCATCAGATCGGGTTTGAATATGCACCCGATCTGACGCTGTTCGTTTTCAAATAATGTTGCATGTACTGTGCATTGAAACTGCCGCACTGAATAGGCTGACTCTTTCTGTAACAGCGTCAGCGTGTATTCAAACCTGATCTGACACTATTCGTTTTCAAATAATATTGCATGTACTGAACTATTTTAGAATAAAAACATACATTTGATTTCAGTCAGTCTGTAAGAGCCAGTGTAAATGCATGATAATTGTAAAGGTTAGCTTTTTTTTTCCAATTCAGTCCCATTCTCTCAGTCGCATTCACGACCCCCAATCTGACAATGCTGTTTTCACATAAAGACGCGCTATAACTCAAATGTGATTTATTTGGAGACGCGCTATAGCTCAAATGTTATTTATATAGAGAAGAAAGTACAATGTCAGGTTCTCATTCAGTGTAATAGGAACCATAGCACAGAGAGATGTGTACACTGCAACAAGTACACATGTCATGAATGTAGGAAGGGTGTGTGGGAATTGTTAATATTTGAATGTGATGATTTTATACAGTATAGCACGGATCGGAAATCAGCAGTTCTTAGCATTGACCCACGCAAGTTGTCCTATCAACCGCCTACTGTAACTTGCTTTATTTTTTCTTCACTTATAGTCTAGAATAAAAGTGCACTTGTTTTGTTATACTTGTACACCAACATATGTTTCTGTGTTTGAGCGACACGGGCAAGCTCAAAAAAATAGACGTGTAATGCCACGAAAAGTGCATGCAGGCACTTCAGTTCGCAAGGATTAGTACGAGAATGCAGTCACAAGTACGCTTTATGTGAAAACAGCATTCTCAAGTGGGGTGGGAGCGGGGGTGTAGAGAAGGATCCTGAACACGACTGAGAGAATGAAAAGTGAATAAAAAAAAAACAAAACTCTAACCTTTACAAGTATCATAAATTATATCGGCTGTTACACACTGAAATCAAATGCATGTTTTTATTCTAAAATAGTAAGAATAAGAGCAGTTTACTTCTCAAAACTGAATTGTGTGGTATCGAACTCATGACCTTTTGAATACTAGTCAGCAGCAGATACCATTACGCTACCGTGGCAGCTGTATGTGTCAATGTGGCATGCTAAGGTGGCTTTTTTCTGCAGTTATATTTTTGAATAAAAGCACGCTTGTTCTGTTATATTTGTACCTTTTGTGAAAGTGTTTGATATTTGGACTTCAGGCTTCATACATTATATAGTTTATGCTTATATTTTGTCATTTACTACTACAATATGAAAAACGTTTCTGTTTTAAAAATGTGTTTACACAGATTACTGTAGAAACGGAACACACGTGACCTAAGAGTTTTTTCGTAGCCTCTGGTAATTCTAGTGTTAATGTCAAATATGTTTTATACGGATAGAAAAATAAACTTCTATTAAACTAACTGAAGTACCTGGTGAAATTGATGCTAAATTTAATTTTGCATTCAATTTCACAACTGTGAAACTCACTAAAAAGATTTTTCGTGGCATTGAAATACAGGAACATTATTCCTTAAGGGTTTTGCAACATCGTACACCCATTTTGGACCCATAGATTTCTCAGAAAAATGCCTAGATGAAAATAAACAGGCAAAAAATGTTTTTTGGAAATTTACCTCAGCTAAACACAATGTATGATAAGACAAAATTGCTTAACACTAGAATTACCAGAGCCTACGAAAAAACTCGTAAACCCGTCCCACCTTAAATCGCTTTTTAAATCCCTTCACACCTCTCCGCCAGCGTCCTTTGTCCTCTAAATGTGCTGATAAAGAGAAGGTAGAAGAAGCTGGCTATTCCATCCCCCCACCAATTTAGAACGTGCACGAACTTCTCTCAGCTCATGCCTTGATTGAGTATCTGGGAGTGAAGTGGTTTTAGAGTGGAAATAATAGATCATTATTTGGAACACACGCATTTCATGTCTGTTCCGTTTCTACAGTAATCTGTGTAAACACATTGTTAAAACAGAAACGTTTTTTATATTCTAGTAGTAGATGACAAAATGTAGGCATAAACTATATAATGTATGAAGCCTGAAGTCCAGATATCAAAGAAACATTTTCACAAAAGGTACAAATATAACACAACAGTTGCGTTTTTATTCAAAAATATAACTGAAGAAACAAAAAGTCACCTTAACATGTGACATTGACACCCGTTTATTACGATTGCCTCCGTGGTGCAATAGAGTCAGCTGCCGACTGGGAAACAAAAGGTTGCGAGTTCAAACCTGCACTACTCCGTTTTGAGAAGGATAGTTATTATAGATAGATATTAAGGATAGATATTTTAGAATAAAAGCATACATTTGATTTCAGTCTGTAACAACCGGTGTAATTTATGATCCTTATAAAGGTTAGCTTTGTTTTTTTTTTTTTTAATTCACTTTTCATTCTCTCAGTCACGTTCAGAATCAATCCATACAACCCCATCTGACACGGCTGTTTTCACATAAAGACGCGCTATAGCTCTGCAGTGTACTTGTGACTGCATTCTCATGTTTGCGAAATTAAGTGTCTGCGTGTACTTTTCGTGGCATTACACGTGTATTTTTTGAGTATGCCCGTTTGAGCATGCTCAATCACAGGAACATATGTTGGTGTAAAAGTATAACAAAACAAGTGCACTTTTATTCAAGACTACCTGTATAACCGAAGAAAAAAGAAAGCAAGTTACAGTAGGCGATTGATACGACAGCTTGCATGGTGCAATGCTAAGAAGTGCTGATTTCCATTCCGTGCAATATAAAATCATCACATTCAAATATTAACAGTTCCCACACACCCAAGGACCGTCCTTCCTATATTTACGACACGTGTACTTGTTGCAGTGTACAAACCTCTCTGTGCTATGGTTCCTAATACACTGAATGAGCACCTGACACTGTACTTTCTTCCCTGGGGAAGGTCCCCCATCACAGAATTTCCAGTTCCTGCATAAATTCACACACGATCTGACACTGTTCGTTTTCAAATGATATCGCATTAGTGCCATGATGTTTTCACATATATTGTCTCTTTCTTTCAGGTGTGTAATAGAAACCACAGCATAGAGAGAAGTGTGTACATTGCTTCTTACAGGAAAAGGCGATGGAAAAAGTGCAATTGAATAAAAGTGCACTTTTGTTATACTTTTACAGCAACATATGTTCCTGTGTTTGAGTGACACGGGCAGATGGGGAGTGTCTGATGATTGCATATAGCGCCGAAGTTACTGATCTTTACCATTCTCTCCTCTGCATGTCCTGGAGTACAAAAGGAACAGCATACAGCAACATGCGGGGACTGGCAGGAAAACTGAATAAAAAGAAAATCAAGTGACGGTGAGATACGAAGAAGGCAGCTTCGCCAGCGTTTGGATGTCAGAACCCGGCGGGGGCGTTAGTATGCATCGTGGTATACTGCAGAGCTATAGCGCGTCTTTATGTGAAAACAGCCGTGTCAGATGGGGTTGTATGGATTGATTCTGAACGCGACTGAGAGAATGAAAAGTGTCGCTCAAACACAGGAACATATATTGGTGTAAAAGTATTTCCTGTAAGAAGCAATGTACACACTTCTCTCTATGCTGTGGTTTCTATTACACACCTGAAAGGAAGAGACAACATATGTGAAAACATCATCGCACTGTGAATTTATGCAGGAATTGGAAATTCTCTGATGGGGGACCTTCCCCCAGGGAAGAAAGTACAGTGTCAGGTGCTCATTCAGTGTAATAGGAACCATAGCACAGAGAGGTGTGTACACTGCAACAAGTGCACGTGTCGTAAATATAGGAAGGACGGTCCTTGGGTGTGTGGGAACTGTTAATATTTGAATGTGATGATTTTATATAGCACGGAATGGAAATCAGCACTTCTTAGCATTGCACCATGCAAGCTGTCGTATCAATCGCCTGTTATATTTTTGAATAAAAGCGCAATTGTTGTGTTATATTTGTACCTTTTGTGAAAATGTTTCTTTGATATATGGACTTCAGGCTTCATAAGTTATATAGTTTATGGCTACATTTTGTCATCTACTACTAGAATATAAAAAACGTTTCTGTTTTAACAATGTGTTTACACAGATTACTGTAAAAACAGAACAGACATGAAATGTGTATGTTCCAAATAACGATCTATTATTTCCACTCTAAAACTTCACTTCACTCCCAGATACTCAATCAAGGCATGAGCTGAGAGAAGTGCGTGCACGTTCTAAATTGGTGGGGGGATGGAATAGCCAGCTGCTTCTACCTTTTCTTTATCAGCTCATTTAGAGGACAAAGGACGCTGGTGGAGAGGTGTGAAGGGATTTAAGAAGCGATTTAAGGTGAGACGGATTTACGAATTTTTTCGTAGACTCTGGTAAAACAAAAGCCATAATCCAGCAATACAATACAATTTTTATCCAATTATTATTTATTGATTTTTTTTTCAAGAAAGTAACATAGTATAAAATCAAGCAGATAAAATTGAGACCTTATGCAACAAATAACTTCAAAAACAATCTTGAGAAAGTAACAAGTTCAGAATACTAGAAGATGAAGAAAACAGAAAAAACAAAACAATAATTCATTCCCCCAAAGAAAAGGAGAGGAGAGCATGTTTTAAAAAAAGTTTTGCGCAGATTCCCCCATTTCAAATAATACAGAATATGTCAGTTACCAACTGAGTTATAACAGGAGGTTGAGGATTCTTTCAAGTAAGCAAGACATGTCTGCGGGCTTATAGTGTCGTATAGGCTATTACAATCAAGTAAGCAGAAAGCTTAGACGATGACGTCTGCTTCAAACTCTGGTAGAATCTACCAGTTTGATTGGACACTGTGACTGACACTCAAAACTTACAGCCAATGAGCAGCCGAGCATTTTGATATGTAACTTGCCATACTAACTTGTAAACAAAACGATCTGAGCTGCGTGAAGGTGGCATTTGTGCCAGTCTGCAGAGTTGGTGCGTGGTTGTTTATTGTGATTTCGCCAAGTTTTTTCGCAGTTTAAATATAAATAAAAGTAGAAGTTTAAACGTAAATAAACGCTCGATTAAATAATAGATGCATGTACGCGTTGCGAAAGTATTCAACCGGCATACGGGACGTGTAATGGGAGAGAGCGACGTGCCACGCCCTTGTGCTTTCTGCTTGCTAGTGATTGCTGCCATCAAGTGGCACATGGAAAAACGCTGAGCTGTGTTGTAACAGTTTGTAAAAGAAATATATATAGTTTGTGTGCATTTTATATATAAAAAAAGTAAAAAATAAAAAATATAAATATATTTTTGGCCCATAACTTGTATTGACTATTTTTACATAGAAATGTGTATTTTTTATTGTTTTTATTATGGAACATGAATTTCCATAACTAATAGAGTGACACTGTGTGTAGATATAGATTCCTTTAGGTGTAAGCTTTCAGTAGAGCCCTTATTGATATATGTGGGTTGAAGCATTCAAAAGTTATTACACTTTTTCCATATGTTCCAAAATGTGGATAATTGTCCCTCTAAAAGCCCTGGGCATGCCCACATAAAACTGGTGTAAAAATGTCATTTTTACAGGTATTCTTTTCAAATTTGAAATTTGAGTAGTCAACAAGTTATTCTGTTGGTACATAGTGTGTTTCTGTCCCCACCTACCTACTGCAGTTTTATTTTCCTTTATTTTCATAAAAAAACTTAGGCGAGAACAAAAAAATTCGTTTTTTTTGTGAGTTCTAATGTGCATAACTTTTGATCAGTCACACCTACAGTGATTCTGACTACTAAGGGTGAAACTAGAGAATGTTACCTTTACAAAGAGACCAAACATGTGTTTATACTCCAGATAGTTCAATAACAGCAATGATTCTAATTTGGAGAGGTCGAATTACAAGCAATTTAGCAAAAATGACCCCGAATGATAAGGGGAGTGACTGGGACACCAAGGGTGTCTGTTATGTAAAGGAAACAAACATTAAAAAATCATTCTTTTAGAAACTACACCCAATTATAACCTCGTTTATAGGTAAAATTCCGTTACAACAAACTGCCGGGGACCTAAAAAATATTTCATTGTAATGAAAATCTCGTTGTAATGAGATTCTGTATTTGTTGCTGTAAGAGGCAATCTTAGAAAGTTAAAGTTTTGAGTTAAACTCATATTAATGTGTGCTTAATTTGAATAGAATATAATTTCTTTCATGGTCATAGTTAATGGTATAGTCTTGTCCCCCCTATAAAAGTTAGTGAGAGGTAGAATCTTCTTACTATAACTGAGAAACAGTAATAATAAGCTCAGTTGTTTTTAGAACAGGTCCCAGTACACAGGGACTTAAAGGATCCATTTTCTACTCAGAAATGGGATAAGCATACAGTTTTCTGACCATTGTTGTTTAGAAATGGCTCAGAAATTTTAAGTAAATAATAACGATTTGATGTAACAAGATTTAAGCTTTGAACTGAACTTTTCTTAACATGATTTTTTTCTTTTTTGTTGCGATTTTATTTTTCTTTTTTGTATGAACTGTTTTACTTTAAAATTTAACTAAACTTTTAAAAACGAAGATATTTTGTCTGTAGAATCATTTCTGTGCGGCAGGCTTTTGTTGAATCCCATTTTTTGAGTTTGAGCTGGTGAACTTTGGTAACTTTGGAAAAACGCAGCTACAGTTGCTATAGTGCTTTCTTTAACTTGCTTCCAGGTGTTTGCAATCATTTCAATAGCTTCTTTCACGTTAATTTTAATCTTCTACTGTCTACATGTTATGCTGACGAGAATTTTTCTCAGCATTTCCTTGCGATAATACACTTTCAGGGTGCGAATAATGCCCAAACCCAGTGGCTGAAGCACTGCTGTGCATTTGGGTGGGAGGAATTCAACGCGAACATTATCTAAATGCGGCGGCATGATGTGGGCAGCACAGTTATCAATCAGATCCCCCCCTTCCAATGGGAACATCATGCTGAAGTGCGTTCCAAAGCGTAATTGCCGCGTCTGTAGAAGATTGTTTCTCCGTTGCCGAAGCAACAAAGAATCAAATCATAAAAGATCAGGGTCGCGCTAGAAGTCCCTGTCTTACACCCCAAAACACGCCCAGTCCCAGTACTTTAGCAAAACCAGCTTTATTCAGCTTGAAAGAGGAACAGCACAGTTATTTATTGTAGCGGGATCTGCCACTCTCCTATGCACAGACACAGTAGTCAGGCAGGGTCATGGCCAGAAAGAATCCTGTTTCCTGCATTTACAATGTTCCTTGCTTTCACCAATGGAGATCTTTTCTGTTTTCTTTGGTGGCGAGCTGCAGTAGAGCTGTGAGCCTGCTGTCACCACGGTAACAGATAAACAGTCTTCCACAGACGCGGTGATCACACTTCTTTTTCTAATATGAACTGTTATAATTTTTTCGTATCTGCCGTTTCTATAGGAGGGTGACATTGAGTTAAATTCCAATTGATGTTTTTCAAATGTTGATGAGCTACAAGCACAAGGTATCACTGAAAACCACCGGAAGCGAAAACAGCAAAAAAAAAAAAAAAACAGTATGAGGAAAGTTCGAACAAAGAGATATATTTACAGTGCTTCTGTTTGGAGGATCGTTGTGCACAACTGAGCTGCAACCACAGAACTAACTGCTCTGAGAATGATTCATTCAAGCATTTCAAGGTCACTTCGTTGTAATGAAAGTATCTGCTGAATGTACTTTGTAGTAAGGAGATTTCTATGAACTAGTGTCATATGGGGAAACTGTCGGGACCATAAATACTTTGTTGTAATGAAAATTTCGTTGTAATGGAATTTTACCTGTATTTGGAACTTGACACATCCATGCATTCAAAAGGCGACACTACAAAAGATCAAAAGTAGGAGTGTGGCACTACCTAACTTTCAATTTTAATACTGGGCAGCAAATACACATACCGGTACTATAAAGATCTGGAAATCGGCACAAAGCAATTAATTTACACCAACCTGGTCAGCAAAAAGAACTAAATCTTGCTGTACTTCTTTATATGCATTGCTTTGTGCCCCAATAAACACAAACTTTCAACAATATACCAATAATCTAGTTGTCCACTAATCACTTAGAATATTTAACCTTTACAGGAAGTACTCCAAGACAGACAAGGTTTTATCTGTTACTCCACTGCAATATAATCACAGACAAACAAAAACTTCAATATTTAATATGTACAATTGCAACTAGATTAAATGACCTCATAATGATTTATACTCTTAGGTTTATATGAAATATTTATTACACTACCTAAGCATATTGTCTCCAATACTTTTTGCCAACAGTAATCTCAATATGGAGCTAAAATTGTGTAGAACTCCATGAAGGTAACAATATCCTTAACAAGAACAAAAGTGCTCACATCTAATTACGAAGACTGTTGAGGTGGTATCTGGTTCTCAGTAAAGGTATGGGTATTCACAACGTCAGGGGAGGGAAAAAAAGGTGTTATTTTATATACAGTGCAAGAAAAAAACCCACAAATTTATAGTATAAAAGAAAGTAATTTTTCCTTTGGTAAATCTAAGCATTTAACACATATCTTACACAAAAATCAAAAACACAATATAAATTAGTAACACAGCATTCATCACATGGTTTGACTTTTATTTGGTTTTACACTGAGTCTGACTATTTATTTTGATGACATTACATAATGAAAGACTGTTTAAAAGGAAACTAGATTTTAGTGCAACATTAGTAGAATTGTACTGTATGCAAAAATATACATAGAATGAACGAACTGTGAACAGCTTTGAGGTATAAATGCACTTATAGATAAATAGATACCACTTTATTTTTCTCTGGGGGAAATGTGGATTTTTACAGACACAAATGAATGAATGAAAAAATAAATATTATTATATTGTGACAAACAACAACAAACACCCTCCCAAATACAGACCAAAATGACTAAAAGAAAACTTAAAACTTGGCCAAAAATAAAAAAAGCATTCACATTCAGAGTGAGATATTATAAAAAAATCTATTGCCATTGGTAAAAATCAGCCCCCTCAGCATTTCTTTACACATTGCAGCTAAACAATTTGTTAGCAGAAAGTACTAACTGGTAGAATGTCAAAGAGAGGATGTGAAGCATTGTACATAATGGCACTCAGATTTGTTTTCATTCTCTCCTTCAATACTAGCTCCAGGAGGGTCAACAGTGCATTTCATAACTGAGCCAGTCTTTTTAATGAGCTTGTTGATTCGGTGATATTACCAGCCCAGCACACAACAGTTTAGAAAAATCGCACTGGCCATCAAAGAGTTGTAGAACATATAAAGGATGTCACTAACCAAATTAAAGGAGTGCAACAATGCACCACCTCCAATATCAACTTCCTGAATAGTGATCGGACACAGAGGATCTTCTGTGCAATGAACAGCAATAGACGATTCATTAGTTTAGATGATGTCATGTTTTAGATATTTCTTCCTTCATAAAAAAACAAAGCTTACCACCTGACTCCTATACTCGGTCTCATCTTCCATGACAATACACTCTATTAGTGCAGAACCAGAGAACCTCTGCAAGTAACACAACCTGGTGTTACACTTTTTGTCAGAAGTACAGAGTAAAGAGAAAAGGAGCCAGTAAAGTTTCTTGTGGTGATCGAGTGTTGCTCATATCTATATCAGAGACAAAAATCATTGAGCCTCATAAACTGTGGTCTGCCCAACAAATAGTCCATCATCCAGGACACACCATAGGCTTATCTATCTGCATATCCCTTGAGCTCACTTCTTAACAGGAATGGCTGGATGGTATTGAAGGCACTGGAGAAATCAAAAGGCATAATTCGTATGGTGCTTCCAGCTTCGCCCAGATGGGAACCAACCTTGCACAACAGATAGACAGTTGAATCATCCCCTCTAATCTTTGCATGATCAGCAGACTGCTGTGGGTTGAGGTTATCTACCACAGCAAGACTCATATAGTCCAGGACCAGCCTCTCAAAGGTCTTAATGAAGTGTGATGTACTATAAGTGCCACTGGTCTGTAGTCATTAGGTAGAGACACCTGCCTTCTTCGGAACTGGAAAAATGCAGAGATTTTCACAGCGACAGCACTTTTTGCAGACTTAGTAACAGACTGAACAAGTAACTGACGTAACAGAGGATACCACAAAGCTGGTCAGCAGAGGCCTTAAAAATTTGAGTAGGACTGACTTCCTCTGGTCCTGTGGATTATAATCTAGTCTATTTTATAGAAAATAAAATAAAAAAAAGATATGTTCTGCTTACTTGACGTTAATCCGTAGTATTACTTTACTGTGGCATTGTCCACAACATAATCAGAGAATATTCTTGGATGTGCAATTATAAGTGGTAAATGCTCATTACTGGAGCAATACAACATTGTGAATAGAATTACAAAGACTTACACACTCTAAACACTGAGCTGGAAAGAATGCTTACATTTTTAATTATTGATCAGTCATCAAAGACAAAACAAGAATGGTGATGTACATTAAGTTATATTTTAAAATGAAATGAAGGATAATTACCTTGGCAACTAGATTCCCTTTCTATTACTTGTGATTTTTATGATTGATATTCTACTAATAGCTATACTAACAGTTTTAATTTATTTACTAAAAACATCCTTTTTTTGTGTTTTCATTGGTCAATGAACCTTCAGTATTGATGCAACATCAGAAAAGGTAAACTCGGGCATCAAAATAACTAAATGCAATAAAAATGATTACGACCAATTGATCTTTCATTTGCATAAAAACATTTAGATGTTCTTAGAGTCTGTAGTTTGTTTAACAAATGGTGTTGCTTATAGGTAGCACAGATATTTCTTAACAACTCTGAGCTGCTAATGTAGTTACTGAAATGTTCTGACTGTGTTGTGGTAAGCAATCAGTGGTCTTAATAGTAGAAACTAATCATTATTTCCATGTATGGTCAGAGAATTCAAGCTAAATGGCCCTAGCCCCTGAAATGCTTTCTAGTCTAGTCCATTTTCAGCTGGAGACTGAAACCAAGAATAATGCTTTTTAGAGAAAAAAGAAAATAATATAAAAGTACATTTTGGGTCTGTTTATATTTTAAGTGTCAAGAAGGAAGGTCCGGCATCCTGGCCAGGATAATGGAAGGAGCAGATGATCGAGCCCACCAGGAGTAGGTTATTCTCCCACACAACAGGTGAAAGCATTTCTCACAGCTGGACCACTTTAGGACACCCGCAGGGTGGAGTCTGGGGTAGCAGCACTGTTGGTGTCTTTGGGAACCACCAGGGGGCACTGTCGGGGGAAAATTGCCCTGGTTCATGTACAACCCAGAAGTGCTTCAAAAGGACTGAGACAGGGACCCGGAAGCAGTTCTTGGGTTGACTTTAAAATAGAACCCACTGCCACACTTAGATCAAGACAGAGTTGGGAGGCAGCACACAACACTCAAATGGAGAACGGATGGATGAATAATTTGTTTGATTTATTGGTATTTTGGCTAATCTTTGAAAGGGTGATCATTGTGAGGGTACTTTAGATGAATAAATATATTTTATTTTATTCTGAATCATGTTGGTATTACTGTGTCTGAGGTTTGGATTCAGGGTCACCTCCTGGTGGTTACAATATTTTCTTTGTAAAAGTACTGCATCAAATGTATGGAACAGATTACATGCACTGTTGACATTCCTGACAAAGTATTATACTTAATACTATTTTGGTCAAAATTACATTATATGCACTGAAATATTCAACAATCAATTCAATTGTGAAAAGATATGTCACATTCCCCTTAATATATAGCTTTCCAGTATATGCCGACAATAAGACCAAAAGCTGTGCATTTCTCAAAGAAAAAAAAAAAAACACAACACAGTAGTTTAACTAAAACATGAGCAGGCTTTGCATAAACAATGCTAAGAAAATGTTTGTGTATAAAGTAAAGCTTACCTGCTCCTGGAATAATAGCCAACTTTGTTTCGACCAAGCCCATTTTTGCAGTACTTGCTGTAAGAAAAAAGAAAATGAATAATCAGAAAAGGTGACATGACCAGGAATCAAAATTTTAAATAAGCTTAACTTTAATTAGTGATTAACCTGAAAAAGCTTCTACTCCATTCAAAATTAAATGTACAGTATAGACACACAGAAAATTAAAGTTTTATGAATGCGTTATCCAATGAAAGTGTTTGACTGATAATGATGATCTGTGTTGAAGTGCAAGCTCTCTGAAGGACCCTTAAACTATATAAGAACAATATGCAGATATCCAAAATAAAAATAAAATTTTTTTAGTGCACCGGAATATGTGCTATTGACAATTTACATTGAACATTTTCAATACAGTTCTCAAGAATAATAATGATGGAACTTCACCAGTTACGATCTGCTAGTTTGACACCTGAAGATGCTGTTACTGCAGCGTACCCAGCAAAGGTGAATCTCGTGAGATGCAAAAGCCATCAGAACAGCTAAGCAAAAACAGAAGAAATTTACCTTTTATTGCATTTTGTTTTACTCATTATATCTTGGGAGAGATTTTACAAGTTGCTTAATACTATTCCTAAACTTTGAGAAAACAATAAAAAATAGGCTGTAGATATTATTTTATATGTGTACACTGCTATATAAACACTGCATAGTGTTTGGGTGTTTAGTATTGATTTTGTGGTTTTTTTTTGTTTTTTTTAATTAATGCATTTTGCTGCTGGGCTTATTTCAAGTATTCCATATTTGTAAATGACAAAAAGCACTATGGGCTTGACTATATATGCATGTTATCAAAAAATGCTTTCACAAATTTTGCAGAAACAGTAAAGAGTTTATATAAAGCAACACATTCTGAAAAAGCCTGAAATATGAGAAACTATACCATTTGAATATGACATATATATTTATATTCATGAAGGGAAAATTATCACACTAACAGAAGTCATTTGCTTGTAGTACAGTTTCATTGTATAACCAAATTAAAGTGAATTTATTCTCAGCAATCTGCAAAAGTCTAATTGGCTAAAGAAACTCCTGAATTAATGCTTTTATAATGGATACATCCTTAATACAACTAACTTTAAGAATATTAATACTGCTTTTCAGTAACTGAATCCACAGATAGGGACAAAATGCTCCTTATGCCTTTTACTGGTTAGAGAAGGGCAACATACTGTATTGAAGACAACTACATCAGCTTAGCCTACAAGTACGAAAGATGTTAATCACATACAATAGGGAAGATCAGTTAAAAGCAAGTTGCAAGTTTGTAGCTCCCTCATAGGAATGCAATCTTAGCATGGTGGAAATGTTTAAGTGCTCCAGGGGTCACTGAAGCTATGTTTATGAAAGCACTGGGCGGGCCCCTAGCAGATTATGAATCTTAAAACATAATCCATGTACACCAACACTGTGACTATTTATATGCCCAGCATTACAGTGTCACAAATGAGAAATGACTTCTTGTAAATGTAGTCAATAAAGAGTTTGGTCTTCAACCATTATATGAACATACAGTACATGTGAAATGAGTATTATTGACATTTAGAAATAAATTAGATTTATGGCAGAAAAAAATGTGGAAAGGCCCTGAAAGGGTACTGAATGTACACCAACCTTTTGCATTTTAGTATTCAACCCTGTGCAGTTTTAAGTGCAGTGATTAGTTGTTTCTGATTTTACTTGCTATGTATGCACAATAGCATGTAAATGATTTGTGTGACAAAAAAATCAACGTTTTTAGTACAATAAAGTAAATTTAAATATTAACAAGTAAACATCCATATATGAACTTGGACATGTACAGTGTGCAGTTACATTCAGTAACTAGGTGTTTGACAGATACTGACAAAGAAATATTGCTATCTTAAGTGATGCATGTATTACATAAATAAATCCAGCTTTAGACAAGGAATTTGTGGCTCGGACCAAAGCAATTTTTCACTTAAGGTTGACAATGGTTTACAATAGCAAGCAGGTTGACATCAGAATACGCATCTCAGTGTTTGGCAGATTGAAACATAGAAAGTAGTATATGCAAGCATTTAACAGTACCATGTAAATTGTGTTGACTCAGTTGTACAGCTTAACACACCTTCCCACATAATTTATTATCAGTTTAATTTATTTTTATTAAATTAAGAGAATTAACTTTACAGTTCTGATCAACATTAAACATGTACAATATAAACTATAGATTAGAATAGTGCCATATTAAGTAATTCTGAACAAGTACTCTACTGTATATATTTCTTTTGGCACTTAATTTTTAATTACATTTAAGAGCTAATTCAATGTATTTCGATAGATACTATAGAATTGCATTACTGTCATGTCACAAGTCTGAAAAGCCTCTAAAAGAATAGAATATGTAGGCATGAGTCAAACATAAAGCCATGAACCTGTTATTTTCTGAATTTTCCATTCAGCAAGACATCCTGTTGGAAATGCTCCCAATGTATTCAAATGAAATCATAACGTATGTAATCAGGTTACACTGGTTAATTGATTTTGTTTTCTGTATGAAGAAATGACATGTTAATTTTGGCAGAAACTGAAATCAAAGATATACATTTGGCAAACTTTACAAAAACTTTTATATGCATGTCATTTTGCACTTTTAAATATAAATCGATTTATTAAAGCTGTATGCATGTAAATTATAGTACATATTTATACCAGGTTGTAGATTCAAATTGTGTTTTAAAAGTGTAGTTGAGCCTCTATAACAGAGAAAGAAAAATCAGTAAGCAATAAACCATGAAGTTTCACTGATTTTGAAATAAGGCATTACATAGCTAAAAAATGAACAAAGCATATAATGCTGGAAATTGTAATGGGGGACTGAAAAAGGGCTGGCATAGGACAGAAAAAGAACACAGAAGAGTGCGTTTCTCTCCTTCTCTATCATTCAAATCTCAGTGGTATTTCTCCCACTAGGACATCATCAAACCGGTTTTTCCAGCGCAAAAAAAAAATTAAAAAAAGTGATGAAAAATAATACTTTATAAATTACCAGAAGTCAGACTCTGTACTAGCTTATCTGTTTATCCAAAGGGGTATGTTCTAACAGAACACTAAGGGGGATCATTTGAGTCTCCCGTTTAACTTTATTCACTTTTCATTATCCAATTAGAAGCATAGAAAAGTATTATGTTAAAGCGGTGAAGAGAATGGCCCTTGCCTAACTGAGTGGCAAAGTTTACTTGAGGACACATTGTTGTAGCGAACCAGTTAGGACTTCAGTAACCTGCAGCTTGGACAATATGCAAGAATAGATGGGAGGAAGCCCCTGGTGCACTGTTATTCGGCATTCAGCAGGAGGAAAGGATTAGACTGGAGCTGCTCAAGTCTTTCAGGCACAATATCCAAGTATACATTTATCACAAAAGATGTAGACTCTCTTTGATGGGTACAAGTGCAAGGTGGTGTTGCTTTAGTTTGAACAGAGCAGATCCATGTATGATGCGAATGGTCCAATTAATATTTGCATATCCTAAGTAACAGCGTTCTACATAGCTGATTTATTCCATAGTATCAGAGTATGGACAAGAATGAGCAGTAACAGGATTCCTGATTACCACGGGTTACTTTACACACTGTTTGAAATCCCATAAGTTTAAGGTATAATAAAGAAAATCATTGGATACATATTGCCTTACTGGTATGACTGACTATACTGCCTCACAATGTGGGAAAACCTCTCCATTTTGTAGCAAATGTGAGTAAACCAGTGCTATTGAGTTTTGACCAAGGCTTTAAAAAGCATATCCAATTGCTGATTGTTTTTGTATTTTTGTCATGG
The DNA here is from genome assembly GCF_016835505.1 of Polypterus senegalus. Lineage (NCBI taxonomy): Eukaryota > Metazoa > Chordata > Cladistia > Polypteriformes > Polypteridae > Polypterus > Polypterus senegalus. The sequence goes on from NC_053160.1 coordinate 162,833,193, forward strand.
AAAATAGGGTGTATAATATCCAGCTGCTATTTTAATCTAAGGCAAATTCAACAGAAGATGGGCTTATTTATCTGAAAGTATATGTATGTATCTGTATGAACCCAATGAGCCTGGTATAACAGTGGAAGAAACATTGCAAACAAGATTCCTTGAGTTGTAAATATGTTTCTGAGATCAACTACTTGTAAGTGATACAGAGTGAATAATGTGCTTTTAAGATAAGCACAAAGAAGTCATCTGCTAATATAGTCATGTTACCTTTCTACGTAGCAGTTCAATTTACCTATTGCTTTTTATGACACTCCTCCTAAATTAACAGACATCTACAGTATAAGAGATTGAAGAAATAAAAAATATACCTGATGTGCAAAATAAAGAAAAAAAAAACTATTTTACCTTTATTTTCTGCTGCAAATTCACAACCTGCAATCCTGCATATGTTATTACTGACACATGTACTATTATACTTTGGAATTATGAACTTATAAGAATAAAAAATATTTAGGCCAAAGACAGAAACCTGCTGTCTATTTTTAAAGTTCTTCTGGTTTACAATCAGCCTAGCTTTATTTCAAAATGACAGAAAAAGCATTCTTGAAAGAAGACTTTATAAGAGTGAACATTACAGGTAGGTTTCTACTGCATAAATTTATAGCGTTTTGCTGCAGTTTTGGGCTGTGCACCTTAATGTATCTTTTAAACACTTGCCATTCTAAAAAGTGCAAACATATAGGCGTTGGTCTGTATGATCATAGTGTTAAAATAAAACGTGCATTTGCATAGAATATTTTTGTCTTTATAATAGATAAGTATATTACACCAATCATATTATATGGATACACTGTTAAGGCTTGAAAAATATGATTTTGTTATTCTTTTTTATGGTGTGCTTTTGAAATCAAACAATACTAGAATAGTAATCAATTATTAAAAAAAAAAAAAAAAACCACAGACCTATGCTGGAAGATGATTAAACAACTTACCACAATGACAAGCTTATTCATGTAAACCTGCCTTAACCCAGGCTTTTTTTAGAACAGTGAATAAGAGCTTTCATTGGTAAAATGTAATCAGGAAGATGCAATTAATTATTTATTAAAATATTAATTTCAAAAATGACACTAACTTAATGGACCAATCAAGGCCAAAGAAGCTGTGCCCATGCTCTGCAAGCTTTACAACTAAAATAAAGTGTTTCTTTGTAGTGATTATGCCATGTAAACCCATTCTTCTTTCATTTTTGGAAATTTTATTCTGAGAGGTTAATCAGCAAATCAGTCACGTCCTTGGATGTTTGCAATTGTTTGAAGATATCGTCTGTCAAGGCGCTTCTAAGACTAAAAAAAGTCAGAGTTACAGATCTGGTGAATACAACAGATGAGAAAGTACTGATATGCTACTTTGGCAAAGGCATGGTTATGTTAATGAAACATTTGTGCTCACAATAACATTTTGTATATTTCTGTTGCACTTATTGAGGTTTCATGCAGAACTGTGCTCAGTACTTTTGTGTTCCATTTGAAATGGGGTTTAAAAACATGAACTTAGACCTTTCACTACTGCTCAGGATACAAATAATGAAGCAAACTGCAACAAATCTTGTTAAGTCCGAGAGCAATCAACTGAAAAGCTTGTAGAGGGGTTATGGTGGAGTTAAAAAAACATTTCCTTAATTTTATGACAGTTTCCATATACATACATATTACCTAATGTCACAAGATGGTCAAATTATGGAACCAAATAAAAGGTCTGACATAAATAATCAAGTAAATAAGAAAAAAAATATTAAATACTTAATTACAGTGGAACCTCAGTTCACGAACGTCTAGGAACACGTACAAATCGGTTTACGACCAAAAAGTTCACCAAACTTTTGCATCTGTTCATGACCACACACTCAGTATACGAACAAGCCAGTTTCCATTTCAGTTTGTGCGCACCGATGATTTCCACACGTGTTCAGTCTCTCCCTGTGCAGCGAGCAAGAGAGAGAGAGAAAGAGAGAGAGATGGCTAGATGCATAAGGCCGAGAACGCAGTTAAAGAAGGCACCGGGGCTTGTTTTTAAAGAGACAGATCCGAGCATTGTTTTAACCTCGTTGTTTTTAATTAAGACTTTTTTATATTGGATTTTAACCTCCACTTCTGTTTACAGCGATCGGTTCGTAATTTCGCATTTTTGTAATGCTACTTTTCTTGGTGGTTTATTAAATTACGGATTTTTCAAATGTTAATTTTTTTCCCTGTTCTTAAAACTCATTAAAAAATATGTTTTTAGCGAGCAGTTCATAGCGCTATAGCGCGAACTCTTGCAGTGTTAGTTTTCTCTGTTGTTCAAGGTTTTCCCACTGTTCTACAATGTTTTTACATTTAGTTTAGTTTATAGTAATTAACTATATTTGTGCTTAAAAATCCTTTAAAAAAATATATTTACATACAGTTCGTACAGTCTGGAACGAATAAATTGTATTTACATACAATCCTATGGGGGAAATTACTTTGGTTCCATGATCAAATCGGTTCACGACCAGTGTTTTGGAACGAATTATGGTCGTGAACCGAGGTTCCACTGTACAACTTTAACACAACTGCAAATTTCATTAGGCTAAGCATAACTATAATAGACAAGAAATCCCTAAGAACTCAATACAGCAAGCACAGGATTACTTTGGTTTGGTTAAATGCTAATATGAATGACAACAAAAAAAATAAATTCCTAAATCTCTTTCATTTACAAGCTTGCATTTACTTATTCATTCATTTGAATTGTTTGTATGCGAGTTGCATAAGGCATTCATGTATGTGTCCCACAAATAGAAAAATCTACAATTTTACAGATTAACAGAAAAGTGAAATCATTTTCTTTTATTGCTAACATTGCATGTCATAATCACATTTTGTATTATTTTTAAGAGCACTAAACTACTCATTTATTTATATTTTTTGGATGTACATTTATCACTGCCTCAAATACCTAAAATTAGAATCTGGTGTCCCAGATCATACACAAATGATTAGAACATAATTACAGAGGAACTTGTCTTATTTGAAGTTCAGGCATTTAGTTCGTTTTGCTCCTTGTTACTGAAGTGTATGTTAACACTATACCTAGATTGAAAAAGCTCTCTAATGCCCTCCCTAGTAAAGGTTCTAGACACCTAGGAGTCTGGAAAGGGAGTTAAAAAGGTCTCGAAATAATAATTATGGAATTCAACAAGTATACTGTCTGGACAATCATCTAAAAGTGAAGAAGATTTCAAATAACTGTCAACTTGTCCAAACAAGACCTCCAGTCCAAGAGCAGAACTCGTGAGGCTGAAAGAAGTCTCCAAGATCCGCAGAATTTCATCACAGGGCATGCAGGTAGCACTTGCCGCTGTTGATGTCAAATTGCTCGAGTCGACCATTAGAAAAGGGCTATGAAAACTGGATCTATATAGATGTGCCAGAATGAAAATTTTGCTGTCCAAAAACAAACATGCAATGGATAGACAAGGCCCAAAAAAAAAGTTTGTCAAAAACAGCACTTAAGCAGAACAACCCGATAGCAAAGCAAGACATTGTTTTAGAAATGTTGTGATTTGGAGCTGATTTGCTACTTCAAGGCCTGGGCTACCCACCATCACAGAATCCCTTATGAATTCTTCCTTGAGCTATAGGGCTCTTGAGGATAATGTGAGAGCATCTGTGAGAAGACTGAAGCTCAACCAAAACTGGACCTTGAATTGCACCATGACAATGACCCTAAACGTAAGGGTTAAAGCAAAAAAGTAATGACTGCAAAGAAATAAATTTAGGGATTTAGCATGGCTAACTTAAAGTCTGGATCTGAATCTAGATGCTGTTTTTTTGGGTTTTCGGTTTAAACAGGCTACTCTAGAAGAAGAAGAAAAAAAAAATAAATCACCCCTCAAACATTGCGCAGCAGAATGAATTCAGTATGAAGAAGTGGGAAAAACTTAGCACTGGACAGTTCTAGGAAATGCTTACTTGGAGTTGTTTCTACCAGAAGGGAACAGTACCTGCTATTACAGCCAAGGGCGTTCTTACTTTTTGCACAGATGTTAAGTGGCATATCTGTTAATTTTTGTTGAATAAATTAATTATTGCAAAGTCACATTTACATTGTTTTTTCCACAATCACATTACCTTTCTCTAAATATACTTTTTAAATGACATTATTGAATCTTAATACGTCCACAAATGTTAAAAAAAAAAAAAAAAAAAAAAAAAAGTGCGTTTTACTTACTTTTTCCACATGATTGTATATAAAAATCAGCAATTGCCATGAGGTCGCTCCTAGGCAATTACCTACACCTGTTTTCATCAGCGCTTGACAAAATATGCTGGCTATTTTTCAAATTCATTTTCATTCTTCCGAGTATTACATAAAGTGTGAACTGAATGTAAGTCTGCTAGTAATTAGGGCAAACATTAAGAACTTGCACCTGCATCATAATTTTTTCTGTATATACTCAATACTTTCATCTACAATTTCATTCAAAACATAAAAACTATATGGGTTTCCTTTGGATCTTCAGTTATATCTTAGCCTAAAGATTTAATGATACGTCGATTGGTCAGTATAAATTTTACACGCACAAGGGTGTATATGAACATAGGTGTACCTGGAGTCAGAAGGCCTCCTGTCCAGAACTGGTTAACTGTTTCAGGTCAAATGCTGCTGGGACAGGTTTCAGATTCATTCAACAGTAAATAGGATAAACAAAGTGAAACGCAAAAAATACTACATCTGAAAATACAAAATGTGCCAGCTGCTGTCATGAAGTAAGTGACAGTTTACTAAAAGCCCTGTAAAAATCTCTTAAAAATGAGGAGAAAAAATAAATAACACTACTATTAAACATAACATTGATTACAATCAAGCAAAGATAAACAGATAAGTCTAGATGAATCACTGGAAGAAGTTGTGCCTTGCTGTGATGCTGCATTATAAACAGAGTTATTTTGACCAGAACTGCAAGTGAATGGTCACTCATTTCTGCTGATGAAGCAGACATCACATTTGCATTGCTGATGCAGCCTGGAAAAGCAATCTTTCAGGAACACTTAAAAAAATCCTTTATCATTAGTTTGTGTGGCTTTGGCTGCTTATATCCATCTTCCTATACACCAATTTATAAATATTTGTGTGATGTAGTACATTCTGACTCCACAAAGGTAGTGAACACAGTTTTAGCCAACTAAATTGTAACTTTGCTGGTGTGGAATGCACGGCATCCCACAGAACGTAATAACAGTATATAGCAGTAATAATAGGAAATAAATATTATCTTCTCTTTTTTACTTTTAATATAATAATAATAATATATATATTGTACCATTCCCAGACGCAAAGTGCTTCAAAGAAATTCAGAAGAACAACAGTGCATATACAGTGATAGCTACACATTTTATCTGCATAAAGCACTAAATAAAAATAAACACAGAATATACAAAGCATTAAAATTGAATAAGAGACAATAAACTAGAATAAAATACAAAAATATGAGTACTACAAGAAAACCATTAACAATTAACAGTTTGTGGTACAAACACTAATCTACCTGGTAGGGATGCTCCGATCGATTTTTCAATTAAAAAAAGACCCGATTGGTGATCGACAAAAAAGGTCTATCACCAAAAACTGATATTTTTCAGCCCCTGCTTTTCTAAGCTTTACTGTAATTTAGTTGCTGTGTTCCTTTACATGAGGTAACGCGGTAGTTAAGTCAGCGTGCATCCTTCTTTTTTCTTTTGCAGCAAACTTCCTGCATTGTAAACAAACAATAGTGAGAGGAGGCTTGTTTTAGTAGTCAACTAGAGGTAATTGGAATATTAGACTTTACATTAAAGAAAGTGGAATAATAAACTGAAAAAAAGTAATCAGAGAAGTTGTCCTGTACGAATAGACAAATGGCAAAAAAAGCTAATTTAAGGAATTCAAACTTTTATTTTGTCCATTAAATGGATACTGCTTTACTTTGGACAGTGTGCTTGTTTAAAATTCAGAAGCTTACGCTTTCAAATGGAAAAAGAAAAGATAAAGATTAGTTTGAAATTACTGCTTAGTTAACAATGGGCTTTTTTTATTTTTTTTTATTTTAAGATTTGTACTGTATGTACAATTTGTTGTTATGGGTCATACAGAATAAGGTTTGGTAAGAAACAAGTACTACATAATTAAAGTGTTAATTCAAATTTTATAATTGCACCTCAAAAATTACGAATGTCTAGCTGATACACTGAAAGAAGAAAAAAAAGTATAAATATAGTAACTGTATAATTTAGCAGCAAAAAGCAGTAGTTCAATTAATGATTTAAAATGATTAAAACCTGTAAGTGCAAGTATATTTACATTTAAGCAGTGTTTAATTGCCAACATCACTTAATTAAATGTGTGAGAATATATGTACATATATATTTTTTTGTTGTTAGAGAAATGGTGAAAAGTACTCTTTGTAATTAAGCCTTATTTCATATAGGTACATTACAGTAAAAAAATGAAACAATATGACAGCTTGTAATTATGAGTAGTATTTCATTTTCTTTTATACTAGATGTATAATATATAAATATTTTTGTACATATATTAGTTAAAGTATGTATTTTAAGAACATTTTATTTATTTTAGTATTTTATGGTCACTGAACAATGGGCCTACACAATTTAATTTTGTTAACATAAAATGAATGGTTAAGTTGTAATGCTGGGCCGCCTTAAAATTTCCTCGCACCTCTTCATCAGTGTCTTTGTTTCACAAATGTGCCAATCAGCACAAGCATTCTGCTATATCATCCCCCACCGACTCAGCTGAAGTCAGTCGCAAAGTTCTCCCAGCTCAAGTTTGTTTACTTTGTTGTCACTTGAATTTTTTATTTTTTGAATAAAAGCACATTTGTTTCATTATACCTTTGCAAAGGTGTTTATTTTACATTCCAATAACCACTTGAATGACATCAAATCTGTCTCTGCCTCTTTTGCACATGCACACACACATTCATACATGAAAACATCAATATTTGAAAAAGTCATGTCATTTGAACATGGTTTTTTTTTTTTCCAATCTTGCCCAATCTCAAATGCTGAATGATTTTCTGATAGCGGTCAAGGGGCATCATATCTATGATTGCCGGTACAACAAATAGTTCTGAGCAGGCATCAACCACAGCGGCAACTGTGGTCGTTGCTGCTCTTGTGAAAAGAATGGAGATAAAACGCCATCAACTCAGAGAGGGAGAGCCAAGTTACATGTAACATGTGAACGTGATATAGTAATAATAATAATAACAGCTCACTACTCAAAATGGGGAGAGTCCAGGCTGGAACCCACAACCTATTGCTTATATGGCAACAGCTTTTACCTCTATACTAGCCAAGCGGACAGTCGACTTTCTGTCAATTCATATTTCAGCTTTTTTCAAATTGACAGCAACATGCAAATTGAATAATTTATTTTTCTTTTCTTATATTCTTGAATAAAAGCGCACTTGTTATGTTATACTTTTTTTTATATAAAGTGTTTATTTGATATTTGGACTAATGTCTTTATACATTATACACTTCAAGTCAGCATTTTGCCAATTATTAGAACATAAGTTTCTGTTTTAGTTTCTTGCCTCGCATCTCCTGTCATCCTACATTTGCCAAGACCGTTGTAGACACGGAACACACATGAAATGTATGTATTCCAAATAATGATATAATATTTACTCTATACAGTTCAAGGCATCTCACACCCAAATAAACAGAACTGAGCTGGGAGAACTTTGCGACTGACTTCAGCTGCATCGGTGGGGGATTGGATAGCAGGCTGCTTGGCACTTCTGCTGATCGACACATTTGCAAAACAAAGGCGCTGATGAAGAGGTGCGAGGAAATTTAAGGTGGCCCGGCATTACGACTTTTTTCATAGGCTTCAAGGATTCTAGTGTTAAAGGAAAAAATTATATATATATATGTGTGTATATATATATAAATATGTATGTATATATATATATATATATATATATATATATATATGTGTATATATATATATATATATATATATATATATATATATATATATATATATATATATATATATATATTGTATATATATATATATATATATATATATGTATATATAATATATAATATTGTGTATTATATATATATACATATATATATATATATATATATATATATATACATATAATATATGCATATATATATATATGTGTATATATATATATATATATATAAATATATATATATATATACATATATATATATATATATATATACATATACATAGAGTATATATATGTATATACATATTATATATATACATATTTTGCTCTCCATAAAAATATATCCTGTCTAAATTATACAAGTTAGAAATAAAGTAAACGTTAAAAGAACAAACATTCAAATTTCTTTACTCTTATGTAATTTTATATAAAAATAAACTTAGATTTTAAATATCCCAAAAGATTTTGCTCTCCATAAAATATATCCTGTCAAAATTATACAAATTCAAATATGAACATGCTGCATAACAAAACCTGGAAATATAAATAAAATGTGTTCCTTTCAGCAATAACAAATCAAATAAAGTTGTGTTTGCTCATATGTCATTTTAGAGCTGGGCCTGGCATTTTTTTTTGGCAACAGGTTATTTTATGTTTGGTGTGAATTTCCCGGTTGTGGAGATTCTCAGGATGGATTCCCGGTTTGCTCATCAGTGGGGAACGTTTTTTGCTGTTTTGTTAGTCTTTATCACTGAAAGAGCTTCCCCACACAGATATGTGGTACCAAAATCCAAAAGGTTGACCCCATGTGGGCCGGATTTTTTTTATTCAAAGTCCCAAAGCGCCCGGCAAACCCGCGTCGGGTTAGGGAACACCGAAAAGGCGGCGGGTTTTTAACATTACTTGGCAACGGGAAAGGGGGGTGGTGATTTGTGCCCCATTAAAAGCAGTTTTAAGGAAATCACTTTTTGATTGTCCCGGGAAAAAGGGGCCCGGCTGAAGTGTGGGTTCTTATTTAATTTTTCCCGCTTTTTATCTTCTGCATTGCATTCAGGTTCCCCTGATTTTTTGGGTCTCATAGTGCCTTTTTAAAGATTAAATTTTTGTAATTACAGCCACATTAGCCCCCCAAAAATGAAAAACACCCGGGGGTTTCCCAATAAACATATTTTTAAACCTCCCAGGGTTTTTTAAAGGCTCTTTTTTTCCGGAATAACTTTTTTTCGCCCGGTGGGGGCAAAGGAAATAACGGCATCATGGGGGACTTGTTTAAACGGTAATTTTCCGGGGAAGGCAGCTGGGCCCCAAAATTGGGGGGATTTTGTAGTTTATTGTTTTCCCAAAGCCTTATAGGGGCCATTAATAACAAAATACAGTATATAAAAATGATCTAAAAGGGCGGGATATAAATTTCCGGGCGGATGTGGGGGGCCCCTTGGGGTTTGACACCTATGGACTAAATAGAACTTAAAAAGATATTTTTTTTTCAAATGTGTTTCGCCAAATTAATGGGGTTGGGCCTTTTAATTAAAAATCCTCAATAAGTCATCCCCCCTCCCCTTTATTTTTTAAAGTTCACCCCAAAGGAATAATTGGTATGGTTTTCCAAAAAAATCATTGATGGGAAAAAGGGACCCATTTTTTGGAGATGTAGATGGGGATATATATATACATATATATAAAACCCGGGTTATGAAAACGGGAGAATAGTGTTTAAAAAGCTAAAAAAAAAGGAAACATTTTAAAAATAACGTAAAGACTGTCAATATACAATTTTTTGTTTTGTGAGTGTTACTTTTAGTGTTGCTGTCATTAAGGTTTTATTATCATTATTTCTTTCAATCAGGTTCGATTTGTTTGGATGTGTTGGTTTGTTTCATTCCGGGGGTTTGTCAATGCTTTTAAAGATGACAGATTTCTTTCATCGATTCGTTTTTTCTGCATCAATAAAACTGCCCTTTTTCTTTAACTGGGACCGAAAACACTGCATTCACGGGTTTTTTTTTTTCCGTCTTCCCCTTTAGCCCCGGGCATTGACTTTTTTCCCCCGGGTGCTTTGTTTCCCCCGTAGCTGGTTTTTGGGAAACTTCTATGTATCAAAGGGTTTTATTTTTGCCGCCTTTTCAATTTGTAATTGGGGTTTTTTTCAGGGACTCCTTTTAATTTGCTTTTATCTTTGCACCGGCCCCGTTCCGGGAGCCCCCCGGGGGTACATCATGGAAGGGTTTCCCCCTTTTGCTGGTTTTTCCAATCCCCAATGTCCATGGGTGTATTTAATGTTAAACCCTTTGTCCTGGCACTTAAAACTATATATATACACAAAAATATATATACACAAAATATATATATATATACATATATACACATATATACACATATATATATATATACACATATATAAAAATATATATATATATACACATATATATACAAATATATATATATATTAAAAATATATATACACATATAAAATATTTTATATATATATATATATATATATTTTTTTATTTTATATATATATATATTTTTAATATAATATATTTTTACACAAAATTAAAATATATATATAAAATTTTTATTTTATTTTTATATATATATATAT
>NC_053160.1:162848805-162866305 GCF_016835505.1 Polypterus senegalus
AATATATAATGTGATGACTATAAAGTCTTTATCTTTGCTTAAACAGGAAATGCAAGATTAAGCTAAACTGTGAACAGATGTCCTTTACGCACTTTAAGCTTCTGGCTCAATTTTGGCTTTACTCAAATGTGGAGAGCAAGGACTGTTTCAGTCTAATTAATATGCACATACACGTACAGTATTTCATTATTATGAATTAAGAATTAAATAGCTTTTAACCTATTTTAGTTATACAATTGTTTCCATATATTTTGTAAAAAGCAGATTTTTTTCTTTGTTTATCTATTCCCATCTTGTTTTACTTTGCTGATTTCCTCTGCATCTTTCCACAATCCTAAAGCAAATACTATTTGTGACCCCATTGCATGATGAGATATTTTAGTAGCAGCGTTGTTAAAGTTAAAATCCTACATAAAACCTACAAAAACTGCGTAAAGTGCAGACAACAGGAACAAGACATGTTAAGTTCTTAGCCCACTGCTTAACTCCAAGTCTGAATCTGAGAAGAAAAAGCTATTAATTGGATTGTTTCAAGGTCATGGTATAAAGGGTCTTGAAAATGATTATTCTCAAAAACAACAGGGAAAAATACAGTAAAGTTTAACCTCTTTCGGTAATAACAGTATGCAAATCTTTTATTATCCAACCTACCCGGTATCGCATCCACCTAGTCCAGTTCAAGGTTGCTGGTACAGGAGCCATTCCCATTACCAAAAGTGCAAGTCCAACTACATATAGCCAGCCACATTATAGTACATCAATATACAGTTCAAAAATCACTTATTGGCTAGTTTATTCATCAACTACCTGTATTTATTATATGCTAAAATTTGAATACTTTACACATAGTTTAAGACTCATTCTGCTATATTGAACTATATGAAGTCCCACTTTCTAATTTTTTTTTAACCAAATAAATACAACTAAGAAAAACACAATGACATTTGTAGAACAAATATGAAATCACTCAGCTTGATATTAAAATAAAGACCAAGGTTTGGGTATTAATTTATGCCCAAGATAGATTCCCACCACAGGTTTCAGTGACTCAAAAATCAAATGTCAAATTATTTTGTAAGAACATTTCTAAAATAATTAGTGTCTGAGAAAGTAGAACAAGAACATTCAGTCAAACATTGCATAAATAACTGGGAGTGACAAAAGAATGTTATGACAGCCTTCACTTCTAATGTCTAAATCAATGCAAAAAATGCAAACCACAAAAAGAATACGTTGCAAAACATAAGGTGGCTTTACTTTAAATGCTATACTTTAAAATTCCAATTCTTTGCACACCAATAATCATTCATTTATAGCAGTGATTTTTATCTATAATTGTTTACTTACTTCAAAGCCTTCAAACCACTATATAATTATAGGATAATGAGAAAGATGTATTTAAAGTAGGTTATTATATCAAGACTATAATTATCTTTTAATTATAGATGTAGTTAGGTTACATAATCTACATAACTGACAAGATTAATGTTATGGCCAGATTTAAAATGATAAAATGTTAAGATTAAAAGTCATTTACATTCAAATATATTTTTAAAGTTTTACACTAGAAAAAATAATTAATGAAAATGATATAAAAAAATCATTTATAAAGTGAAAACTTAAAATCCAAGTTCAATAAATGCTACTTTGCTGCACTCAGAATTCCACATATTTACTGACAAAAGATCATGTTCAGAAAATAAGGACTGAAAAACTATCAATTCAGTTTTATTTTTCCTGCTTATATCTACCTGGAAATATGTCAGACCTTGTGGTACAAGGTCACATAATACACCCTCAGATCCGAGTGTTGACTTACCAGAAATTCCTGGATAACCAGCCCTATGAACTTCCTTATACACTGGCATACCAAATATCCTGTTTTAACAGGTCATGCAAAGAAAAATCATATTTAAAAAAAGTTATTTCTCTTAGGTTTGCATGGCCAATTTAAAATTAATGATGCCCTCATATGCAACCATATATGTTGAAAAATCATTTTCTGTTACAAGTATTGCCACAACATGAATCTAAATCCCAAGGTATTGCTGCAATCTGAAAATCATTTTATAATGGAAAAAAAAATCTCTCTAGTTCTGCTTAAGATGTTATGGCTCTGATTGACATTTGCCATGGTTTTATCATTTTCCAGTCTTCCACATATTGTAACAACATGTTATGACAGTTTAAACATGATGCTGCTAAAGAGTTGGCTCAAACCAGAACCACTGATTGCTTTATTCTCAATTAGCACATTTGCATTGGTTTCCTATCTAATATTATTTTTTTTTTACATTTCTGTTAATAATTAGGGATGCACTAACACTGCTCATTGTTCTTATATCAGGTTTTTACAGTTTGAATACATAACATTGAATTTAAATGTTCTGGTCTCTCCACTCAGCATCCCAATTTTATAAGTGCCACTATGCACTGTAAGTGTTGCTCCTGTTGGATTTGAGACGGGTGGCCAAAACTTCATGTGGAAGCGCCGTAAAGTACTAATAGTGCATATGCTCTTGGAGTATAAGTTTGAATCCTGCTTAATTGCCACATACAGTGATGATCTCCAACAAAATCAATTAACGATTAAAATGCAATGAACTGCATCCAGTTGTTTCATTTTTTTAAATGCACAAAAGCAAACAATGGCTAAGAGCATGACATAAACACACAAATCTAAATTCCTAGATTCAAATTTAAGCCCAGACACTAACTGCTAGGAGTTTGCATGTTTTTTTTCTCTACACACAGGCAAGTTACATTAATCGATGATGCTAAAATGAGTGTGCCCTGCAACAGACTGAAGCTATGTCCAGAAATTGTTTTTTGCTGCTGGGATATGTTCTCATTACCTGAACTCATCTGCAAATATTTAATACCAGTAACGGCGTTCTGCACGATAACGTGCAGTGAATACACTTGACTTGAGCATTCCTAGTTTTCATCCGCTTTCTCTGTACGTTTACCATTCGTTTGCTCAGAGGTTGATGCGCTTGCTGCTTCCTGAGCAGCTCTTCGTTTCTCCACCCTAGGGAACCGCTGCTTATCTTCTTTCGTCGGCATCTTGTTGTGTTAAAACTGATTAAGTTAGTTTTTGTGTTGCAATTACTTAGTACGTTTTCTTTAAATATTCACTTAAGCTGGCACTTCAATCTGCCTCAAGAATGATTAGCAAAGGTGGTAGGGAATGAGAACGGCACACATACGCATGCGCCACACGGCCGCCCTACTGTGCGCTGCCGAGAGTTGATTCAACAATAAAATAAAAATAAAATAAGAGTAATAAAAATCATAACAGTCATGACATTCTCAAATCTGCTTAATTCAAGATCAATGAAAGCTGCAGTCTAACCTGGAAGCACCACGTGCAAGGCAGAAAAAAGTTCTGGGTAGGATGCCAGTTCATCAAAAGGATCAACTATTAAAGAATAGTTCTGAATTGGCAAGTAACCTAAAATGCATGGTTTGTAGGATATGTAAGGAATACCTACAGAGAGGGGGAATTCAACCACAGAATTAGCTGTCAGTCAGGAAGGGGGGGTCAACACCATAATGGACAACAAATAGGTGCAAGATTTAAATCCAGGAACCTGGTTAAATAAAGCAACTGCACTAACCAATTTCAGGCAATGCCTCTTCATTTACACAATACTGTTTAGAAATGGTTGTTTATAAGCCCTGGCAATGACTGGCATCCATCAATAGTCTTGAACTTAGTATTATTTTTGCAACAGGCAGATTTAAATTTTGGACCTCCAAATACATAATCAATTACATATTTATTATTAATTATTCATTTAACTCCGCCAAGGACAGTCCTAAGCTCGGCTGAACAGGAGTAAGGTGGCCAGTCTAGCGAAGCTGCCAGAACCAGAAAACTGGGGAAACTAACTTAGAAACCAATGGAAATTGTAACAAATTAAAACATGAGTCATGCTACCACATCCAGGCCAGCTGATGCAACAACACCAGGGACCCAGGGTGTTGGTATGAAGTTGGCTATTGGCCAAAGAACCAAAGCAGTCTCGCCAAAATTGGAAATTTGCATCACTGTGTGGAATGTGTAAACAGGCAATCATGCTTGTCAAAAAGAAATCATCGCCAAGGAACTGTAAAGGTGCAAAATGTCCATTGCACCAATATCGGAACTACGAATCACCAGCTCTGGAACAATGACCCTCCAACCACCACAATCAGATACCAAAATGACTCATTACTATTCTGGTGGCGAGAAACAAGAAGCTGCGGTTGGTTTCATGGATGACGTTTGAACAATGAAGTGCATGATCGCCTTTCAGCCAATCTACGAACATCTCACAGTTTTGACCATAAATAGCACTATCAAAACGCATCTCATCTCAATCTACGTGCGGAGGGAAACCAGTCCTGATTCGGTCAAAGATGAATTCTACGATCAGCTGCAACAAATGCTGGACACTATTACACAGACTGAAATTATCATACTTGGTGGTGATTTCAATGCCCATATAGGCATGGATCTAACTGGGTGAGAAAGCATGATGAGCCGCTCTGGATATAGGGAAATCAACAAAAACGGGCTGTGCAAACTTTCTTTCATCAACATCCAACATCCTCATTGTTGGAAAAAGACAATTCCAGTACCCCTCAAACATCAATTCACATGGTGAAATACTGCTGGCAAAGACTTGCCGGAACTAGTCTACATACTGATCAACTAAAGATTCTGATTGTCGTTCCGGGATGTACGAGTGAGGTGGGGACCCAACTGTGGGTCAGACCATCATTTCGCCTGCTCCAACATCCAACTTCGCCTGCTCCAACATCCAACTTCGCCTGCTCCAACATCCAACATCCAACTTCGCCTGCATCACACCAATTGGAAAGCTCAACCATCAACTAGCCTCCGCCTCGATTGGAAGTGCCTACTAGACCCCAATCGAAAGGAAGAATTTCAAATAACATTAGGCAATCGATTCTAGCAACTACTCCCAACCATCCAAGAACAGTATGGTGACGAACAAGGCCATGAAAGCATGATAGAGCACTGTGCCAGAAGGCACAAGTAATAACTAAGTGGCTTGAGGAAAAAAACATTGAAATTCTGGGTCCATGGCCAAGAAACTTCAAAGAACTTAATCCCATTGAGAACTTGTGGTCAATCGTCAAGAGGTGGGCAGATGAACTCCAAGTATTCATTATGCAAGGAAAGGGCTGTCATTAGTCGGGGTTTGACCCAGAAGCTGAATGACAACATGCCAGGGCTAATTGCCAAAGTCTTGAAAAAGCAAATATTGAGTCTGCATAAACTTAATGTAATTGTCAATAAAAGCCTTTAAAACTTATGAAATGCTTGTAATTATACTTCAGTATCTTTATTAAAGTTAAAGACTCGCAACAATTTAATGTTTAGAGTATAAATATAAAAACTATGGCGAGCGGGTGGGAATGGTACCCAGCCAGGACGCCCAGAAGGACCGGAGGAGTGATTATGCCTCCTCAAGACCGCAAGGGGGCAACTGCCCTGGTGGCGTTGGAGGCCACGGAGAAAGGAGCATGAACGCTCAACCCTATAGGGGCCCGTGGTCACCGCCGGGTGGATATAAAAGGGGCTGCCTCCCTCCATTCGATGGCTGGAGTCGGGAGGAAGAAAGACGGAGCTTGGGAGGAGAGTGGAGGAAGCGGACCTGAAGGAAAAGTATTGTGTGAGGCCTGGACTTTGGGGGTGAAAGTGGGTTGTATGCTGTGTTTCACTTGCAAATAATAGTCGCAAATAAATGTGTGTGGTGCTTAAACGATGTCTACCTGTCTGTGTCCTGGCCATATTCCACAAAACCTACTAAAAGCAATTTGGCAGGCTAGTTGGGACCTTAAGTGAGATGTACTAAACTTATTAAATAAACTTAAACTAAACTTAAATTTACTTTATTTTCTGTTATTGAAAAGACCCAAACACAAAATGAATCCAGCATGTGCCATTTTTGCTTTCTTCCAAAAATAAGATAAAATGAAATATACAGAAATAGCAGTTTTGTTCTTAAGCATTTCAGTCGATTTGAAACCTACCAGACACATGAATAGAGATTGTTAACTATCAAAAAATACTGTACATTTACAGTATGAATCTAGTTTATGATCATTATTTATTAAACCATCAAAAAATAAGTCTGCTGTACTTTTATGCTATTGGAAACTCAAACCCACCAGTGAATACTGAATACTCTTATACAACCAGATGACTATGTTTTTTTTTTTTGGACAGTATTGCTGCAGATAATAAAAGCAGAAACAGCATACAACACACAAATACAGTAGTTGTAAGAAGATGCTATTCACACAGGTTAAAATTTGTGAAGGTAAAGTTCTGGTCCTTATATGTCTATACAATTTTCTACAATTTTTATCACTGCATTCACCAGTCCACTACATGGAAGATTACTTTATTTGTCTGTCAGGAAATTGTACACCAAGAAATTGGAATTTGTCATGAGCAATTTTAAATACAACAAATTTTAAATAAGTTCATAATCTCCACTTGGGGATGTCAGATTTTATCTCTTCTGAAACTGTGTGAACAAGGGGAAAAAACAATGTTCAATTAACAGTTTCCACACTGCCTAAAAATAAATGGTATGTTGTGGAATTCTCAGGAGAAAACCTTTGGGAGTAAAGACATCAATGCAAACCTTTTGGCTCTGGACACATCTGGAAAAGTACAAACTGGCTCTTCAAGTAAAATAAAAGAATATATGTAACAAGTAAAATTTGGACCATATTTTATATTTTCTTATTGCCCATCTGGCTTTAAAAGCATGAACCTCTCCTTTGAATATGTCTTTCTTGGGAACTCAATTTATATGAAAGAAAATACTCCTTGTTTATCTTTCAAACTGCGGTGGGCTGGCACCCTGCCCAGGATTTCTTCCTGCCTTGCACCCTGTGCTTACTGGGACTGGCTCCAGCGGAGCCTCGTAACCCTGTGTTAGGATATAGCGGGTTTGAAAATGACTGACAGACTGTTTATCTTTCATAAATGTTCTGACCAACAATTTATTTATTCTGAACTAGCAAAATAAACGCGCTTCACAGCAGCGAAGTACTGCCTTAAAATTTTTATTAAGAAGAAAATTAAACCTTTTTAAAATGAGGGAAAATATACCAATAATTATTTGTTAAGGATCTCTTTGTATACCACATTGTCAGTTCGGCCCTCCGGTTGTAATATGACCAAGCTGTGCACTGAGCTTACTCTTGAGCATGCAACATACAGTTGGCCATGTGAAAGGTAATCTTGTCTCAAATCTCACAGCTTGGATTGCTGCTGTCATAATCGGTTTGAGTTTCATGGTTTGTTTCAATTACGACAGTATTTGCAGGACTTGTGTTGAAGTGACATTCGGCATCTGTCAAGCGTTGTAAGCATACGACCAGTTTCATTGATAACTTCGCATCCAGCTTTTGAGAGTTTAAACATTCATAAACATCAAAGTGTCCACTACTGAAATTGTCACCTGTGAATCTAAGATGTTTAAGAGGCATTGGTGGGTGTCGAAAGGTGTAAAATATTTGGCCATTTCAGTACACTTGAAAGCGACAAGCGAACAATTCAGCGGCAGCCATCAACTCACATGCAGAACCATAGGTGAAGGGCTTAAGCATTTCACTCTTATAGTGCTCCTGTGTAGTATAATTATCTCCTGTACTGTCATCAGTCCACACCTTGAACCTGTCCCAGTCATTCAATACATAAAGACACAATGTTCCTCCGGATATCAAGAGTGAGCCTGATATGGCCGTGCAATATGTAACAAAGAGAATGGAAAAGGCAGGTGCCATCTCCGGGCAGTAAGTAAGTGCCCGTTCTTTGATCGATGGCGATCACCTTGATAGGCACGTTAATGGGGGTACGGTTGGAACGATAAAGGAAATGGGTACCTGAACAATGTAAAGTAAGTCTAAAATACCTACACAATAACTATAATCGTAATAAACAAACAATAAAACAGCGGAGAAGCCGTGGATGAAATAAAAAGGCTGTAGTTATCAGCAGGGAGACGTGAATCCCATGGCGAAGCAAGGAAGGGAATGTAGAGACCGGAGCGACAGACGGCCTTATATAGGCAGGCAGCCAACAACATGGGAGGTGTTGGGATGGGGGACCCAACGCCACCTCACACGGTGACCGAGCTACAGGCTATGGACGTATATATACACATAAGTAGGATTCAGTCAGCGTTGGAACCCGCGTACCAAATTTCTTGAAGATGGGCCCATAAGTAACAAAGACCGTTGGAAAGTTCAATATGGCAGCCGACAGTGGCGTCATACCACCGAAGTAAGTACGTACATCGGTTTCGGTTAGCAGGGAAGCTGCCTACCAAATTTCATGAAGATGGGGCCATAAATAAGAAAGTTCAACATGGCAAACGTTGTCGACCGTTATGACTGTTACGCGTAGAATTCCGAAATGAAACCTGCTTAACTTTTGTAAGTAAGCTGTAAGGAATAAGCCTGCCAAATTTCAGCCTTCTACCTACACGGGAAGTTGGAGAATTAGTGATGAGTCAGTCAGTCAGTGAGGGCTTTGCCTTTTATTAGCATAGATAAATTGCATGTGACATTGTTTCTTGAAGTTCTTCCCTGAAGCAATAATTCCTGAAACAGTCTACGTACACTTTTTCTTAAGAAAAGGACAGTTTAACTACAGTGCCTGAGCGCAGCACCACTTCAAATATGTTACTTTTCTTTCTGGACAAAAGTGATCCTTTCAGTACATTATTTATTTACTAATTGGGTTGACTTTGCTCTAAGCTTTAAAAATACTGGAGGGAATTAAGATTGCTATTATTATTATTGCATGATTTTATTCAACGTGCCCTCCCTGTTTGTCTGGGTCATATTTTGTAATCAATTTTTTTTTACCTACTTTTACTGAACCGATTTCCTTCAAACTTTGCATGTATGCTGATCTCTGGTGAAAATGCAATATTTCATCAGTTTGACCTGGGATCTCTTTGTTAATAACGTGAAATTTAAATTTCTCATTTCCTTATACGTATTATACTTTTAGTGATTAAACATACAGTATATACGTATAGTGCTTTGAGCCAACACACCTATATATGAAAAATTAGTGGTGCTGGTCAAGTGGTTGGCGAGTTGGACACTCGATCAAACAGCCGAACATTCAAGACCAATGTAGGCAAATTAATAATAATAAAAAAAAAATGACTGATTAATTGATATTGAACTTTTGTCAAATTACTTCAATATGACAGTTAAGCAGCATTGGTCAAGTGGTTAGTGTGTCAAAATCATTGTAAACAAGCTAATTTTTTTTTTTTTTTTTAAAATGTAATCCTTTTTCATCATTTATATGCACATTTACCGAAATACTCTTTTCAATGATTTGACGATATTCGCTCAGGGGATAAAGTGTTGGGATTTTCTAAGAAAGATTGAAGGTTCGATTCACCAACAGACAAATGCACATTTCCAGTACTTCACATGTGTAAGGTTTCAAACATGGTTACGATTTTCTGAAACAAGAAATAAACGTTAATGAATGTTACGTGTCACGTTAAGATTGTAAGTTCGTTTTTACTCTCTCATTACTGTCATTTCTGTCAAATCAATTTCCCACCCAAGTCAAAGTTTCTGTAACATGTAAAAAAAAAAGTTTTAAGCGACACAATTTTATTAAAAAAAAAAAAAATCACTATAAAGTAAAAAGTTCATTTTTTTCTTGTACTAAAATTTTGTTGGTCATATGCAATCAAAAATAAAATTATGTGGCACCCACAAAGGAATTAATTTAATTCAATTAAAATGCATAGATATGGTAAAATGAAATTTCTAAACCAGCTTAAAAATGGAAAGAAAATGACACATTACGTAAAACTTGATTAAAATATGTAGGAAAATGGTTATAATTGGAGAAATGATTCGATTCCACTCTGTCGCTAATGGCATTTCTGTCTAATCACCATCCCACCCAAATCAAGGATTTTGTTGCGTGCCAAGGACTGTGTGGCATTGGGATGGTAAAATATCTATTAAAAAAATTCCATTGACATGCTTTTATTCAAAAATGCACAAAAACATTTTTTTTTTTTTTTTCCTTGTTCCAATTCTTTATTAGCTTGCAGTTTTCTCTTAGTCAAGTAGTATGTTTTATTTTGGGATTAAACATAATTAAATAGTTACAGTAGTCATTTAAATCTTAGATCTTGAGTAATTGCTATTCTTTACATTTTAAGCTTCACCGACCTCCTTGTGTGCCCTGTTGCTTCAAAGTCTACACTGACCATTTTTGATTTTAGCAAATAGTATTTATTATTATCACTATATTTTGCATGGAATAGGCATATAAGGATAAAGATCTGGCTTTCCCCTTTTAAATTAAGGTGTCTGGCAGATTTTATTGATTTGTGTATATACTGCACTGTATAATGATGATTTATTATAGGTTTTATTTCAGGCAAATGAGAGTGATATAATAAGGTATTTATTGGACATTTACTTTATGACTCAGACCTTGGTACCATTCTAGCCATTCTTGTATAGGCGTGCTTAATGAAACGATTAAAGATGTAATAGGTTACTTGTATAGTTTCTAGGAAAATAACTAATTTACAACAATGCATCACAAGCTTACTATAAAAGTTTGTTGCAGCAAAATATTCAGCAGGTTTTTTTTTTGGTTTTTTTTTTGAGTATGTGCAACTGTGAGGTCAGAGCTGAATAATGCTGGTGTTTACAACAGTTATTTAAGTCTAATTGCACAAAAAAACAAAAAAAATCTTCCACCCTTACCAGCTATTCTTATATCACAAGCCAATGCCATTTCTAGGCCTCCTCCTAAGGCAACACCATCTATTGCAGCAATTGTTGGCACAGGAAGAGTACCTGTAAAAAGTATAATAAAATAAAAAAATCATTAAAGTATAAATAATAAAACATTTACAAACACAGTAAAATATACATAAAAAAGGTATTAACAAATAATAGTCACCCCTCCCAGTTGAAGAAAGAATAACGAGGCTTACTAAGGTAATGGTTTCATGCATCTCACAGCACAAGTCACAGTTTAATTCTAATTATCAATATCTGCTTCACTGGGAACATTCAACAAAACAAATGTGAAGGAGAGATTTACATGCCAGTTCTAAACTGTTATAGCAGGTCATTCAGTCAAGCAATATCATACAGAGAAGTCAAAAAATCTACTATTGACTAAATGATAAAATAGTGTTATTCTTTTGACTCGCCTACAATGTATACATTCTATACAATAAACTTTAAATGCAGTGATAGGAATGTTTATGAACCGTTTGTATTTTTTTAATTTCTGAATGTGTGGCTCCTGAAATCTGATCTGATCTTCATCTGTCATAATAGATAAAAACAGTCCAATGAAACAAACAGCACACAAAATATAATTCTGTCATATCAATATTAACTGCAACAATTACAGGAGTTGTAGGATATCCCAGAAACAGTGAATGCAAGCACAACCAGCTATGGACTTGGGTCATTACACAATCCACTCAATCAGATCTTTTATGAAAACAAAACCGAGGAGGTGGAAAAAATGCTAATTTAAACTGTGTACACAGGGTATATGGGATTCAAAAGTAATCATTTCATCTTCAATAATAATATTCCTTAAATATTCAAGGTCAAAAATGCTAAACAATACAATCTTCCTTTTAGCAGCAAAAACTGAAACCAAACAATTTTTGTAGCTACAGTACATTTACAAAGGTTTTTCTACTCCATTTCTCTTTAGAGGACTACTCCAGTTCATTTCGGTTTCTGGAATGTCTTGAGTAAGGGCTCATTTATACTTTACGCGACGCGACGCATGCTGCAGCGGATGCTCCTGCTACGCAAGCGTTGTAGTATTTATACTTGCGCGCGTACTTTACGTAAATCTGGAGGAATCCACCAGGTGGCAGTGCGAGATATTATCGTGGTGAAAACATGTTCGGCTTCTCTGTGTTGTGAATTGCCTAGAACACCTATTAAATTCCGATAACACCTTACCGCAATATCTCTGAAAAGGATGTTTACTGATTAAATCCATAAATCCAGGGATGTATGTGTCCATTCCAGGAAGCATTGGGCACGAGTGAGAAACAGTCCATTGACGAGGCCTCAGCTCATCGCAAGGTGAATACAAGCACACACATACACTAGCGTCATTTTAGCGGCACCAATCCCAAAATCTGCATATCTTTGGAAGGAAACCGGAGCACAGTGTGGAATACCAGCAACATAACTCCCTGCGAGACAGCAGTGCTATTGCTCCGCCACCGTGACACCCCCATGTGTGTAATTATTCCCCCATGTGTGTATTTATTAACAGTATTCATTATTTAAATTTGTAAAATGTAACATACACATTTTAATGCATTTCATCATGAAAGTGATATCAAGTACAAATCTAAAGATTCTAAATGTGCAGAGAGTTGGAATATCATACATTTAATTTGTTCTGTTTGGCGATCTATTGCTGCTTTCCGCTGCTGAAGCAAAATGCCGACATAGAGATGCATTCGTGGTGCTTTTATATTCAAGCGTCGCATATTCCCGATCGTAATGACACGATACATTTTAAAAGTCTCACATACCATCTTTTGTGCCATCTATTTTTATTGTTTTACTTTACCTGCTGTCAGGTCCAAGAAGCTCGTAGCGATTAAAAACTGGGATGACGTTTGCGACCGTCTGCTTTAATGATAAAGTAAACTACGAGGTTAAAGTGGAAATTTTGAGATTAAAGCCGAAATTTCCACTTTAATCTAAGTACACTTTTCACCGTGTCCTTTATTTTTCTCAGTGGCTCAAATATAGCGCTATACATTATGTTGCTGTTGTTAAGTTGCAAAAATTAAAAAGTAAAAAAGACATATATAAATGACACGATACATTTTAAAAGTCTCACATACCATCTTTTGTGCCGTCTTTTTTTTTTTTTGCAACTTCACATCAGCAACATAATGTATAGCGCTGTATTTGAGCCATTTATTAAAACAGCAAAGTGCGCACATCGATCCCCGAAGGATCTCCATAGAGGCTTGCTGTCACATGTAGATAGTAAACAGAGACTCTGACGGCACGTTCCGACTTTTAGCACACTGCGCCCCCCGACTTTATGCTGGTACTGCAACTCCCGCACGCGTCGCGTTAATTTCTGAGGACCTGCTCAGAGGACGCGTGAAATGAACGCTGGGAACGCGTGGCAGCCATGATGCGGGCGCGTACGCGTTCTGAGCGTGAAGTATAAATGAGCCCTAAGATGGCATGCTTTAGATCCTTCCACAATATTTCTGTAGGACTGTACTTGGGACTCTGACTTGAATATTCCGAAACACATTTTCATTTGTTTAACCCTGATTTGCTGTTGCGTGAGGTCATTGTAATGCTGCATGGATCAATTTTTTTTTTTTTTTTTAATTTCAGATCACAAAGTTTCCTGATATTACTTGACTTCATTGTTCCCTCAGTGACTGGATGTACCAAAACCAGTCACCTACCATGGTGCTTCCTCCAAAGTACTTCGCAGACAAGGGGGATATTTTCCATACGTCAGTTAAATCATCCGAGATCAGATGCCTCATCTTGGATGAGTTAATGCCGGTGAAACTCATCCGGGATAAGTCGGTTTTTCAAACACGGCCGTGTAGTAGATTAGTCTAGCCGGATCTAATCATCCGAAATGATTGCGCTCTGATTGAAAAGCCCATATATATTGAGTCTAGAAAACATGATCACCAGGTCTTTGATAGGCTGCAACAAAATGACGAAAGAACGGGCACATTTTTTCACACAAGCGGAGCAGGACCTTTTACTCAATGGATATGAAGAATTTCAAGATTTAATATGCACAAGGGGTAAAACTGCAAAAGCAGCCCAAACCAGAAAAGATGGCTGGCAAAAAGTGGCCGACAAATTAAACACTAAGTAGTGTGTATTGTACTTACTGAAAGCAGCATTTAATTTCCTATGTGTCAGATTATTATTTAATATGTCATAATTCCAGATCAAATTTTAGCACAAGGAGAACATGGGAACAGGTTAAAGTGAAGTACAAGAATATACTTCAAACTGGTAAATCTATAATAATAAAAGGCAAAGCCCTCACTCACTCACTCATCACTAATTCTCCAACTTCCCGTGTAGGTAGAAAGCTGAAATTTGGCAGCCTTATTCCTTACAGCTTACTTACAAAAGTTAAGCAGGTTTCATTTCGAAATTCTACACGTAACGGTCATAACGGCTGATAATGTTCGACAACGTCCGCCATGTTGAACTTTCTTATTTATGGCCCCATCTTCACGAAATTTGGTAGGCGGCTTCCCTGTGCTAACCGAAACCGATGTACTTACTTATTTCGATGGTATGACGCCACTGTCGGGCGCCATATTGAACTTTCCAAACGTCACTAATTCTCCAACTTCCCGTGTAGGTAGAAGGCTGAAATTTGGCAGGCCCATTCCTTACAGCTTACTTACAAAAGTTAAGCAGGTTTCATTTCGAAATTCTACGCGTAACGGTCATAACGGTCAACAACGTTCGCCATATTGAACTTTCTTATTCATGGCCCCATCTTCACGAAATTTGGTAGGCGGCTTCCCTGCGCTAACCGAAACCAATATACATACTTATTTCGGTGGTATGATGCCACTGTCAGCCGCCATATTGAACTTTCCAACGTCACTAATTCTCCAACTTCCCGTGTAGGTAGAAGGCTGATATTTGGTACTTATTTCGGTGGTATGATGCTACTGTCGGCCGCCAAATTGAACTTTTAACGGAAATTGATGTCCGTACTTATTTCAGTGATATGACACCACTGTCGGCCGCCATATTGAACTTTCCAACATCACTAATTCTCCAACTTCCCGTATAGGTAGAAGGCTGAAATTTGGCAGGCTCATTCCTTACAGCTTACTTACAACAGTTACGCAGGTTTCATTTCAAAATTCTACGCGTAACGGTCATAATGGTCAACAACGTCCACCATTTTGAACTTTCTTATTTCCGGCCCCATCTTCACGAAATTTGGTAGGTGGCTTCCCTGAGCTAACCGAAACCAATGTACGTACTTATTTCGGTGGTATGACGCCACTGTCAGCCACCATATTGAACTTTTCAACAGTCTTTGTTACTTATGGGTCCATCTTCAAGAAATTTGGTACACGGGTTCCCAACGCTAACTGAATCCTACTTACGTACATTTATATGTCCATAGCCTGCACCTCGGTCACCGTGTGAGGTGGCGTTGTGTCGCACATCCCAACGCCTCCCACGTTGTTGGCTGCCTGCCTATATAAGACCGTCCATCGCTCCGGTCTCTACATTCCCTTCCTTGCTTCACCACGGGATTCACGTCTCCCTACTGATAACTACACCCTTTTTGTTTAATCCACGGCTTCCCTGCTGTATTATTGTTTGTTTATTATAATTATAGTTATTGTATAGGTATTTTACACTTACTTTACATTGCTCAGGTACCCATTTCCTTTATCATTCCAACCCCCATTACCATGTCTATCGAGATGATCACTATCGATCAAAGAACTGTCACTTACCGAGTGGTTTCCATGCCCGGAGATAGCACCTACCTTTTCCATTCTCTGAGTTACATATTGCACGGCCATATCAGGCTCACTCTTGATATCCGGAGGAACATTGTGTCTTTATGTATTGAATGACTGGGACAGGTTCAAGGTGTGGACTGATGACAGTACAGGAGATAATTATACTACACAGGAGCACTATAAGAGTGAAATGCTTAAGCCCTTCACCTATGGTTCTGCATGTGAGTTGATGGCTGTCGCTGAATTTTTCGGTTGTCGCTTTCAAGTGTACCGAAATGGCCAAATATTTTACACCTTTCGACAACTGCCAATGCCTCTTAAACATCTTAGATTCACAGGTGACAATTTCAGTAGTGGACACTTTGATGTTTATGAATGTTTAAACTCTCAAAAGCTGGATGTGATTTTATCGATGAAACCGGTTGTATACTTACAATGAATGACAGATGCCAAATGTCACTTCAACACAACAAATCCTGCAAATACTGTCATAATTGAAACAAACCATGAAACTCAAACTGATTATGACAGCAGCAATCCAACCTGTGAGATTTGAGACAAGATTACTGTTCACATGGCCAACTGTAAGTTACATGCCCAAGAGTAAGCTCAGCGCACAGCTTGGTCATGTTACAGCCGGAGGGCCGAACTGACAACATGGTATACAAAGAGATCCTTAACAAATAATTATTGGCATATTTTCCCCTCAGTTTAAAAAGGTTTAATTTTCTTCTTAATAAAAATTTTAATGCAGTACTTCGCCGCTGCAAAGCGCGGGTATTTTGCTAGTATTGGTATATAACTATTTAAAGAATTGTTGACATAATGAATAATATATAATATAAAAAACTATTTTAAAGCTAATAAGAAGGCAGACAAGCAAAAAACAGGTGGAGGTCCACACGGTCCAGACCTAACCCCTGCAGAAGAGTTGGCTCTTCAGCAAAATGTCCATCGCCCGGTTTCTGAGGGCATTCCAGGGGAAAGCTGATCCTCAGAACCAGTGGCAGGATGCAGTGGTCACTTCATTTCAGGTAAAGGATGGTCATTGCATATATTTGTCCTAAATGTGTGCCATAGGTTTGTTCCATATAGCCCTCTTTTTTGTTGGGTTATTTGCAGGGAATGTCATATCCCTAGAACCTGTGTCTGACCAACGAGATATTGATGAAAGTAAAATATTTGATGAAGACACTGTGTCTGATTATTTATCAGGAGGAGAGGTACATTTTCCAAATAATGTTTGATCAAACTCCACTCTGCTCAGTCCAATGTGCCCCAATCACATTTGGAAATCCTGGGTAATGAGAACGTTAGGATGATTGTGAGATTCTTTATGGAACTGTGGGTGTTTTTGCCTGTGTATTACCTACCTGTAATGGCATGAAACGCATCTTTTATTGTCTGCACACGCAGGGGTCCAGGAAACACTATGAAAACCCGAAGGAAATATTTCAGAGCCAAACAGACTTTATGAATTGCCTGGCAAACTGCACTTTTAGATAGATTTTCCACATCGCCTACAGTATATAAAAAAAGTGCCGCTTGCAAAAAACCTGAAAGTAATGCATACTGTCTGTGTGGTTGTGAGAGCCCGACTTCGCCTAGTTTGACTTCGAATATAAGGTGCTAATAAATCTTTGGGGTACAATATCCTACCCCCCAACCCCCAAGGGCATCTTTTGAAAAGAATTTCCTCCGGGAGTAATAAAGGATCTTGCCAATCGTGCAAAACTCTCTCTATATGAAATTATCTTCTTATAACTTGTGCACCGATATAAATTGGTCGCTCATTCATGAACGGCAAAGCTATGACTGAATGAATTCCATGCACTGACACTGATTAAGTGTGTGAGCTAATCCTTGTTTACATAGAACAAACCTGCTCCAAGCAGGTTTGAGGATTTGGA